>NW_003546316.1:64988-66887 GCF_000090795.2 Amphimedon queenslandica | reverse complement strand
CATGTTGATGGATTATTTGAGTCAATTCTGAGCCATTTTGTATGCATAGAAAGGTTCAGTGATACCACCAGTCAATACTCCATTACTACAGTACATGAATACACTCACCATAATCTTTGTGTATAGCCTCTCCTAGTTTAACATTAGCAGTGAACTTGCACAATACACTAGCAAATGTTTGTAGGTTGTTGTCATTACCAACAAGGACCTCTCTCAGTCCCTTTAGTAGTTCCTCACGTTGTTTACTAATGGAGGGACTAGCTGATTCAACATTGCTTAGTATCTGTCCTGTTATTACTAGTTCTCCATACAATAGTCTGGTTACACTGACAGGATCACAGAGAGAGGTGGAGAGGAGTGGGTAATGTTTGTTAAATATATCTTCAGATGATAGGGGAGAAGAAGAGGAAGTTGCCATTAGTGAAACAGGGCGTGGTCAGCCTCAAAACAAAGGGCGGGGCTCAATATAAAATGAAGGAAATAAAAATTGTAAAAATAAAAGTACAACAGCATATATTTAAAAAGATATTATACAGTATGACAAGGTAGGATTTAATATAAAAATAATATTTTCTTAAAATTCCACAAAATTCAATCTGTCTTTGATATACTCATAATAAGGTAAAGCAGAACAAGGTTCTTTATGTTGTTTGTCTAGGCTGAGTTTCAAGTTCCTTAGTGTATTATTGGTCTTGAGTGATTCCATTAGTATCATTACTCCATCAGTATCAATGTTAGTAGAGTTGAGATAAAGTCCATGGAGTGTGTTGTTAGTGAGTAAAAGTTCAGCCAGTGACTGAGCACAAGCTGAAGTGATGCCAGGATTGTGATCAAGAAATAAAGATTCAAGTGTTTTATTATATCGTAGTGATTGTGCTAGTGCAATGACTCCATCATCACTCATTGAACCATGAGTTAGGTGTAGAATTGATAATGATTTGTTGGTTGATAGTTGAGAAGAGAATGAGAGGACATCATCACGTGATAATAATGAGGAGTATATAGTAAGTTCATTTATTATTCTTCTCTCCAATACAGCTGGTATTAGGACCTGTATACTGTCAGATGATGAGTTCCTCAGTATAATCCACCAATTTTCCTTCTTCAGTTTACAGATTACCTCCTTACATTGATCTACTGATGGACTAGTGAGTCGTATACCATCAAAACTCCACATCACCATTCCATCCTCTTGTACTAATAATAAACACACAACATAATTACATAAAGTGAAATTATAATGTTCTGTTAAAATCGAGGTTAAAATAATAAATTATTGCCGACACACACATACACACACAGGGTGTGGTCTGACTAAGCAAAACTAACACACACCCACACACACACACTGATGATGCAGTGGGTTATGTTGTATCATTACAATTACAATGAATATACAATAGCAAATTTGAATAGTGTAACTCACAATTTACTGTTAGTGATTTATCATCAGGTTTCATTACAATGCCTTCATTACCTGTATGATTATTAATATAATAAATATTAATTTATTCATTTATGTACTTGATGTGTCATCATCAGATGATTCATCTTTAATTGTCTCTGATGTCTCTTCAACTGGTACTTGTAATCCTTATAATAAAATAAACATTAAATTAATTTATATTTAATGTATTATACATACTCTTGCTGTTATTGTCTTCAAGTTTCAGTTTCAGTTGTTCTATTTCTTGCAGTCTAGTCTCTGATAGTTCCTTCAATGATGCTAACTCTTTCTCAGTATCTGTAGACATTAAATCAAAAATTTTATAACTTAAGAAAAATTCATGCACATACGATACTACAGTAATGTAAGCAAGATTATCCTCTTCATAATAATGAGCATTGATACATAAAATAAATCCTCCCCCATTACCAGTTAGTTTCTTACCAATCATC
>NW_003546316.1:61096-63148 GCF_000090795.2 Amphimedon queenslandica | reverse complement strand
ATGATGGATAATAGAGTGTAACCCACTTGTGTTTCTCCTCCAGTTTACTGATTACCTCCTTACATTGATCTACTGATGGACTAGTGAGTTGTACACGACCATGACTCCACACAACCTTTCCATCCTCTTGTACTAATAATAAACACACAACTAGTCAGTTAATGCAAGTATTCATATAATTCATTCACATAAAGATGTTCTGTTAAAATAATAAATTATTGCCAATGCACACACACACAGAAGGTGTGATTTGGCTACGCAAGACTAACACACACACACACACACACACACACACACACACACACACACACACACACACTGATGATGCAGTGGGTTATGTTTATACTATGTTTATACATACTGTTATTGTCTTCAAGTTTCAGTTTCAGTTGTTCTATTTCTTGTAGTCTAGTCTCTGAGTGTTCCTTTGATGATGCTAACTCTTTCTCAGTATCTGTAGAAATTAAATCAAGAATTTCATAACTTAAAAAAATCCATGCTCATAAGATAATACAGTAATGTAAGTAAGATTATCCTTGTGATAAACATCTCTTTAGTTATCATCTTTTTACAATAAATCATAATACCTTCTTCTAGGATTGAATAATTACTATTTATCAGTTTTTCTTTAAGCACTGAAACTTTCTTATTAAGTGAAGAGACATTCTCCTTCAGTTGGTTAATCACTTCCTCATTATGAGCTACAAATCAGACACTAACTATCATCACAGTAAAGCATGAATCATACCATTGATGTATCGACTCTCTTCAAGATCTTTTTGTAATGTTTCTATTTCTTTTAATCTGATTTCTGATTGCTCCTTGACTTTTGCTAACTCAGTTTCAGTAGCTATCATGTACATTAAAAATCAAGGATTAAGACATAGATATCACTTACCCATTATCCTTTCATCTCTATCCTTTAAAGCAGTTTTTAAGTCACTTACTTGTGCTAGCAATTCCATAACTTCTGTATTCTTCACCTGTAAAACAATAAGAAATGATTCAAGTTCAATAAACTAGTTAAATCTAACCTGAGTAGCATCCCATACAGTCAAGTTGCCCACTATAAATTCCTTTAGTCCTTTCCTTTGGAGCATATCTATCTTTTCAAGGACAATGCTTTTAAGCAACCCAGTGTATTCAGCAGGACAGTAGCAGGTCACTATAACTGATAGACCAGTGCCAACTTTATCAATCTGTATGCGGCACTTATCCAGTAGCTCTAACTCATCCAATACATCATTGATATCCTGCAGTGTATACTCATCAGGATCCCAGTTGAACACAAATACAACAGTTTCACATAAAAGGCGAGATGGAGTAGCAACTGCTTGTAGCTTCTCATCAAGGCAAAGACTCACTGATATTGACTTACAGAAATCCTTAGCTTCCTCTTTGTATAACTTAATGACTGGTTTAGCATCTTCTATGTTGAATTCAAAAACCAAAACTTCAAGGGGACGTAAGTTAATGATATTGCACTTCCTCTGCAGCACATTCAAAACGTCATTAATTGTCTTTTTATCAGAAAGCTGAGGCTTCAGATCAGGAAACATGTCACTAATAAGGTACATCACTTCATCAATATTAACGTTTTTCATTCTTGCAAAAATTCGTCGGACTTGAAAAAATGTAGAACCAAACCTCATTCTCATGTCCTCAAACTTTTTCTTCATATTACGAGGGAAGAGGATTTTATGATCACCATGCCTATCAATTTCTTTGTCATCAAACGATGAACCTGTTAAATTAAAAGCTATAGTAATAATTATGCCCATTACTTTATATTATACTTTCTGAACTTGTAGACATAAACTTTTCTCTAGGCTGCTTTGCCAAGTAAATATCTTTCTCTTTAACATCATCATCATAATAGCAAAAATGCTTTCCTACAAACAAAAATAATTAAATTAGCTTTAAGAATGAAGTATAACTTACTATATTCTTCAAAGATGGTATCACCAATACGAGCAGTCTCTGAGAACTTCCTCAATACAGTAACAAACAACTCGAGGTGTTTGTAATTGGAGTGAGCAGCATCTCGTACAG
>NW_003546316.1:58408-60258 GCF_000090795.2 Amphimedon queenslandica | reverse complement strand
GTTGAAACATCTTTAATGTCTTGCTTGTATCATCATGTCCTGGTAGCTGTTCAAAACCATCCAATCTCTTACTATCAACGTGTAGCAGTGTGCCCAAGAGATACCACTTAGTACCAACATCAACCTGCTCTATTAGCTCAGAAAGAAAAGGAGGAGAAGACAAAAAACCAGAGAAAGACCGAGGGAAAGACATTTTTAGTTGCAAATAGTCTAGTCTACTGATCTGACCAGTGACCACAGTGTTACCACACCTAACCTAACAACTCCCACACATTTTTGATTCTAAGATCTACTCTACATTCTATTTCAATGACATCTATGATGACAATAAATTGATAATCTAGTCTATTATTAAATGTGTGCCACAAGTTTTCTTCTTCATTTGTTGGTGTCTTCCTTTACTCTTCCTATCATTAGTACACTGTTTTGATAGTATGAATCAGATATCCAGAAACAATGATCAAATGAAGCTAAACAACTAGAAAAAAGAAATAAGAAAGAACTAAGTCATAATCATAATTGAAGTTGCATTTTAAATTGTAAAAAAGTTAAATTTACTGTACATTAGTAATACACTCAGCAACATTTTTAACAGAGCAGAGGCAGTGAGCTATAATAGAATATTTTCTGATTCTACTTCATGCACTACAATACATTTTTTGCTTATAGCTTGATTTTAGTAGCTTATTGCTATTGCTACATCACTGGTATATAAGAGAAATAAAATTAATACAAAAGGATTCTATTCTCACAGTTTGTTATTGTGCAACTGAATAATGAGCTTTTCTCCCTGCACACCAATGATCTTACCAGGATAGCACACACCTCCACCATCATCTAATAGACCAATAACAATCAGTGATATTTACTGTAAGCTTAACAGCAATGGTTAGTGTACAGATATCATGTTATATGCATCAGTTTTCAGGTAAAAAATTATTTAACCTTCTTCTGGTAATGCAATGACATAATCATCAGTGTATAGTGGGCGTCGTCTTGTTAATTCGCCAAACATATCTGTCACTTCCTGCAATCACATAATAAAATATATTGTTATAAAAACCGTAGCTATAGCAATGATTTACAATTGTATGAGTGGTGTTATCAGACCAACGTATGACAAAATCTTGTGATGAATCCTGTTGCTTTAGAACCACACCTTAATAATAATAATAATAATAAATAAATGTTTTATCAATATTGTTATTTTTCTAACCTGGATAAAATAGGTAGTCAGTTGGTTTTCGTGCAATGACAGGTTTACCTACCCAGGCCTTCTCCTGTATCTTAATGTACTCAATCACTTTCTCTACTTTAGACTGAGGACATGAATATAATTCATGACGTGGCACCAAACCCTACAAAACATGTACATGTACATGTATATATAGTTTAATAAAAGATACTATATTACAATTTACAAACTGCAGTAGTACAATACCATTCATTAATATCAATTACATGTACATCTATTTTTTGTAATCATTGATATGTAATAGGCTAATAGCATACTTGCATTTCATCATACAGTTCAACTAGGAAACTTAATCCATCAGACATTATACCAATAACAGTACCTATAAATAATAATAATTATTATTTATTTATTTATTTGTTTATTAGTTATAATGCTCTAACCAGGAGCATAGCTGAGAGGGAATGATGGATGGAGTGAAATTACAGGATCACCAACCTAGTAATAATAATAAAATAGACAATAATTGTTAATAGTAAAATCAAAAATACATGTAGATTTACTTTTATTAAAACTGAAGCATCATCATGATCAGTGATGATGTCATCACGAGGGCATGTCTCCTCATCTCCGTTAGCATCACGAACAGTCCAAG
>NW_003546316.1:48461-57985 GCF_000090795.2 Amphimedon queenslandica | reverse complement strand
GATGGGTAGGAGGAGCTTAATGGGTAAATCGGAGCTGACTCCAGTGCTGAAGAGAACCTGACAGGAACCGCCAGAGGGGACACTGGAAACCACACCTATCAATCATAATTATTAATAGTTATTAATGAATGGCTTTGGTCATTAAGAAATTGTACATTTTAGTGCATGTGTCAGTGTGTGTTTTACTACAATTTTTATTACATTTTCTGATACATATTGATGTACTTAGGGTATGTGGAAAGTTTGAGTTGATTCCGACTTCAAATTTTAAAGTTATGACCATTTTTTAAAATCGGCCAAATTCTAAAAAATTCCCTGTACTATAGCCCATGGTTTTTTTCAAAAAATGGCTCCGAAATCACTCCAAATTTTTATTACATTTTCTGATACATATTGATGTACTTAGGGTATGTGGAAAGTTTGAGTCGATTCCGACTTAAAATTTTTAAGTTACGGCCATTTTTAAAAATCGGCCAAATTCTAAAAAATTCCCTGTACTATAGCCCATGGTTTTTTCCAAAAAATGGCTCTGAAATCACCCCCCATTTTTATTACATTTTCTGATACATATTGATGTACTTATGCTATGTAGAAAGTTTGAGCCAATTCCTATTTTAAATTTCCAAGTTATGGCCAATTTAAAAAATGGCGAGTTTCTAAAAAATCCCTGTACTATAGCCCATGCTTTTTTCCAAAAAATGAAACAAGTAAAATAAACAATTACTATTATCATTATTACCAGGGTAATACAGCCCATCAGTTGGGTCTGGTCCTATAACATGATGTCCTCTTTTAATGCTCCTACCATACTCATTAGATAGACTTGTCTAAAAAATTAAAAAAATTATATTAACAACATACACAAATCTACCAAAAACAAAGTCATTTTAATTTATTATTATTATAGTACTTTAACAGGTGATCCGATTGATGTATTAATGGTCCTCTCTCCTCCATTTAGATCAGATATAGTAGGAGCAGTCCCTGAGCTATTATCACTGACTGATGAAGACAGTGACACATCTGACGACCACTTCTTACTCTTCCTCTTACCGGAGCACTCCTCTTTCAGAGCAGCTGCTTGACTCATGAGCACATGAGCCTTTTTAATCTCCGCCTCGACCTTATCCAGCTCCAATAAAAGTGAGCCACACCCAGCATCTCTTAGCCCCTCCCTCAACTCCTCCCTGTGCTCCTTATACTGGATACGCTCAGAGCCTTCAAGCCCGACCTTCTCTTTAATGCCCTGTAGCTTGACTTGTGGCAGGCTCTCTGCAACGACCCTCTCCATCACTCCTTCACACTCTTCAATATACTGTGTTAGTTTAGACTCGTACGAGACTAGATCAACCCCCGAGGGGTTGACGAGGGTGATGTTCCCTTTTCCTGATATGTGGGCGGTTGAGAGTAGCCCCTCGTACACTTTCCCGTGGACTTTCTTGTCCAATATGGGGACGTGTTTGGGATTGTGGGGGACGGCTGTGGGTCCCAGGGCGTCCATTAGGAGGAGGTTGCGACGAGAGAGACTGTTCTTTTTTATCCATTTTGAAAAAGAGACAAAATTATCACTTGTGGATCTTTAATAAATAAAGAAATAAATAATAAAATAAAATAAATAATAACAACATTTGATGTAATGTTGTAACTTACAATCTTTTAGGTTTCTTCCTCCTTGGGATAGGATAAGTATATCTGTGACCTGAAATAAAAATAAAATATTTGTTAACTTAATATAATAATAATTATTGTTGCTGTTGCTATTATCATAAGATCCAGATACATGTATATTATTATTCCTCTATTACCAGGATGCTTTAATCTGTTGCAAGCTTCCCTTAGCTGCTGTGCTTGGGTCAACTGATCATGGGCGTGGCTAATCTCATCGCTTAGCAACTGAAGGTCATCACTCTGATGGGTTACTGGACCCTTGGGATCAGTAATATCCTCAGAATAATAGTGATACCTGAAAACAAATTAAATTAAAAATATAAGAAATTGTTTATTTATTTTAGCTTGTCAAAAAATGAATGCTACTATTACTATTAACACTACTAATTATTATTATTATTATTATTATTATTATTATTATTATTATTATTAACAAAAAGAAAAGAAACACTTAGGTATAGTATTAGTAGTATAATAATATTGATAGTTGGTAATTACAATGATTTCCTTTTACCTTCCTCCAGTGACTGATGCTAGTCGAAATAAGAACTGGTTGGCTTTGCTGTCAGCACAGTTGAATGATATGGAGTGAATGGGAATACGCCTCAACTGCTGTATCTGGGACAAGATTAGATCTGGTGGCTGGTCAGGCCTATTTGAAATAACAAAATAATAATAATAATAATAATAATAATAATAATAATAATAATAATAATAATAATAATAATAATAATAAATACATTAGTAACTCTATCAATTGTCACACTAAAATGACCATTTTATGCCTTTTTTCTCATTCCATTTTTATCATCATCCTAAATTGCTATGGGCAAGTGTAATAATAACAAAATTTTAGCAAGTAACATGATAATTGGCTTGAAATTTGAACACTATAACACACTGGCGGATCTAAAAAAATTAAAAGGGGGTTCCATTTCACTCAAGTAGGTGTAGCTCATTAATTTTAATTAATAAAATGGAGGAAAAGTGCTGCAAAGAACTGCAAAAAGACATTTTCTGCCAAAGGAGGATTCCATGGAACCCCCTGGATCCTCCACTGTATAAAGCCCAACATACACTGAGCAACTTTGTTGCTGGCAACTTGTGGTCAGACCTTTGATATGGTTGAGCAACACTGGGTAACATGTTGCAGAAAGTAAAGAGACTCTCAACTTCTGGCAACAAGTTGCCTCACCACATCAAAGGTACTGGCAACAAAGTTGCTCAGTCTATGTTGGGCTTAAAGTTTGACAGGTATGACTATGGACATGGCTAAGCCAAAAAAAAAGTTAAAATAGTGTAGGGTCTGTGAAGACCCTTCCAAAAATTTTTTTTGTAAAGATAATACACATCTCACTAGAAGAAGTAGCAATGAAGACATTTCATGAGGTTTTATACTCAGATAATTGTGAAAGTCTCTCGTGGGTTGGATGCCATTGTGGTTAACACTTCCTGTGCTTGTATAAACTGTCAACTAACCACACGTAAAATAACTGAGACAATCTATACCAAGAGTGGATAATTATTATACATGTGCAGCGATTTTCCCCCTTTGCATGATAGGCAAGCAGAAATGTGTTATGCACATGCTCTGTTGTGGTCAGGAATTAAATGGATGCACCTACTTAATACTGACCACAACAGAGAATGTCCATAACACATTTCTGCTGTGCATGTATTTTTAATACAACTTCAATACCTTCCATCAGTGAGGAAATAAACAGCCTCAGCTCCACTGATACTCAATGCTTCCTGCAGAGCTTCCAGAGTATTAGTACTACCTGACACGCCCATCCCATCTATCCACTCTCGTGCTGCCGATATGTTTTGGGGTGTGGTCGGGACGAGATGGTCCCTCCACTTGATGACGTCCGTGCTGAACTGGATAAGATTGAAAGACGTTTTGTGTAGGATCTGCTCTCGTAGCAGCTGGCGGAGTTTTCTTTTAATGAGACTGAAACGACCTTCAAGAGAACTGGAGGTATCAACAACAACAACAATCTAAAAGAGAGAGGAGAGAAGGAGATATAAAAAGTCAGTAAAATAAAAATAAATAAAGAAATAAATAGAAAATGTTATTATACAAGACATTAAGTGCTGGAGGGAGTCTGTCACTCCTATTATTAATTCATTAAAAGTTACTTTATTTTCAAGGACAGTTCCAAATAGTTCTCTGCTGTCTTTCTTCAACCAATCGCTCCTATACAAAAAAATAACAATTACTATAACACTTTACAGTATACAAGAATGCTCCACTACCTTTCTTCATATTTCTTTACATAGTACATCACTTTACTGTAATAGTTTTGATAGGTCCTCTCATCTAAATGGACATGAACCACATTACCATTCCTCCACCTAAAACACCATACAGTCTTATGTACACCAAAATACATACAATTACTTTAAATGTACAAAGTCTTTACAATACTGAGCTCCAACTAGCTTGCTTTGCTCTACCTACAAAAAATTAATTTGTATAATAATAATAATAATTATTATTATTATTTTATTATTATCATTATTATTATTATTTACCATTTGCACATCATTATATTTATTATTAGTAGTAGTAGACTCATGGGCTGGTGATGATGTACGTAAGACTCCCTCACAATGCTGGAATGCTAACTTGTTCACAAGATCAGAGAATAGCAATGAATTAGCCTTCAAACCATGAGCCTATAAAATATGATGAATATATTAACTATGTATGTACATGTACATGTATATACATACAAAAATACTCTGATTTTTTTGCTTTAATTTTAGTTTTTTTAAATATTAAAATTTAGATTTTTTAATGCAACTATAACTCTATCTCACATCAATCCACTGTATTGATGACATATATTCTTCTTTGCAAGGTTTAGGCAGTGGGTGCTTATCGCTCCTTCCAACTGTCTGCTTCTCCAACTGTATCAACTGTATCTCTGCTAAAGTGTCACGCCCCCTCTCAAGCTCCTCCCACACGAGGAGGACATCATCTCGGGGGAGGGACGGTGGAGTCCTAAAAAAAGAAAATTTATATTTGAATTTTTTGCGGGCTAACTTTGTTCTTGAGGAAGTGCTGTTAGTAGAACTGGCAGCGGATGATGGACGTGAAGAGACTGGAGCAATGGGATCATATACTGGAGACTTTGGATTATACACATGTAACCTGTGAAAGAGAAGGAGAGAGAGAGGGGGGGAGAGAGAGAAAGAGAGAAAGAAAGAGAAGGAGGGAGGGAAGAGAAAAAGAGGAGAAAAAGAGGAGAGAACAAACAATCATAGTTCATATAGGACAATAATTATATATTCCTTGCCTTCCATTGCATACTCTACACAGTTCCTTATAATCATCCAGTGCTCCAGGATCAGTGCACTCATACACACTAATATTAACTGGTACATGTGACAACTGGAGCATGTTAAACAAAGAAGAATAGCTTCTTAATGCAGAGCGACCTTGAGTTAATATGTATACTGCATCATTCTAGAGGGAAAAGAGAAAAATAAAATACTTATAATAAAATTAACACCATTTATATTTAATGATAATACTAATAGTGTAACTCACACTTGCATTTATTAGTACTACCAATATTTAATGTTGTAACTCACTCCTTCACAGGCAATCGCTCTAGTGACAGCCTCTATGAGGTTATTAGTCATTGGTGCATTGAATGAACTGGAATGAGCCTCATCCAACCACTGGATCCCCTCCTGCACAACACCTGGCAACACCTTTAACAAGTTATCGGCAAAACTAGTCAGACCTCCGGTACACCTGCAAGTCACATGACAAAGAATATATATAATTATACATACATGTAAAAATGTTTGTATATACGTATAGTTATGACACATAAGCACATGTAGATTAAGGCCCTATTTAGTATTTACACTAATCCACTTCACTGAATCCTGACTGTTTTTGCTATTATTCGTTTCAGGTGTTTACACTAATCCAGCAGCTGCATTTTCATAAGATTCATCATTCGTTTATTTCAGATAGGCGATGCATTTTCATGTATTAGTGTAAACAGAAGTTGTATCAGAATCAAAAAGTCTCCGTTTACATGTGAAAATGGATTAGTGTAAACGGGGTCTAATTGTATTGCAAATAAAAGTATGTAAATTACCTTATAATGTTGAATTTAACGATTGCTGAGACTTGCTCTTTGAGGAATAATTTCACAGCATCAAGGAACGAGGTCAGCTGATTTGCATCAGATAATGATGAGTCTATTATTATTATAGCATGTGAATAGAACTAATACACCTAGCAATAGGCGACTGGAGAGAAAGGAAAAGAGATAGGGAAGAGGGAAAGATGATACATGTGCATGAAGTAAAAGTTTATAATAAATAGACAGTAGAATCTCCCAATAACAAAAGTTTATAGCACACAAAATTCTTTGAAAAATAAGCAAAGACACATTATAGAGATTTTCTAAAAAGAAGTTTGTTATTTGGGATTTCAATTGCAAGCATCATAAATGGGCACAAAACACTGATTTTGATTCAGTAACACTGATATTGATTTTGCATTACCTGCTAGAGTTAAGCCACTGGAGCCTTGACTTCAAGAGACTCACAAACTGGTTCAACTGTTGCTCAATACGCAATAACTGGGCATCATTAGCACAAACCTAAATATAGAAATAAACAATTAAAACCAAACAAAAATGTACATAATAACTTAACAGTGCAAAGCAATAAAGTGATAATTAGTAATAAAATGCAAAAACTTTACTAACAAAATGCAGCAAGGACTTGTATACCCAAACAATATAAAGTATCAAAGCCCTACTTCTTTCAGAGTTTTCATTTTAAGTTATATTAAGTTAAAGGTATCTCACATTGTACAAGTTTCCTCTTGAATCAGGATACTGGACAAACAATCCTTCGCTGTACAGAGATGTCACTTTATCAGAGCTTGTTGGAACAGAACCTGCAAAATAAATATAACAATACTAAATCACATACCAACTGATTTTAAAGTATAATGCATAGTATATACAGTAATAATGAAATCTGACCTGTCTTCTGTTTGAAACCAAGTGTTGGTAGGAGTTGATCCATTGAAAGTGATTGGCTCTCCAGCCCATGACTCTGTGTATGAATTCAAATATTGTCATATCTATTTCATAGAGCATCAAAGCATGCTCACCTGCAGCCATGTTGCAGAAGACTGCTGGACACAAGCCTCTGGTCTCCATTTCTCCTCCTCAGCCATTCTCAAGAGAGAGAGAGAGAACTGTGTCAAATTTTCAGAGGTGTGCAAATTGAAATTTTGGGTGGGGCTGAAAGTTCGCCCACGCATACCAATTATGGTTACACCCACTAATACTATTTAGTCTGTGTGCTTTTTACGTCTTATTCTTCTTCTTTATTAGTGACATCATAAATATTTGACACTTGAAAGTCAATTTGAGCCTCATTTTTTTCTTTTCTTCTTCCAGTTCTAGCGAGCTTTCAGGCAAGTTCCATTCACATGTAAATAGGCGTGGTCGCTTTTAATTAAGCCACGCCCATAAGAGGGTAGGCGTGGTTTTGATAATAAACAAAAAAGAAGAGAAAATGGTATACCAGATATTATATCAAAATGCTACAGTCTTTCTCTCTCTTTTTGTTTCCAGGGTGCCAATGGCTCGACTCTAGAGAGACTAGAGCAACTGCCAGAAGATGAGAGATACAATGGCCTAACTAATGTAACACATAATCTACACCAGTTACAATAACATTTGATTGTGTGTTTCCACTCTAGTTTGGTAATACCTGCTATGCCAATTCAGTCCTACAGGCTCTTTATTTCTGTCTCCCGTTCCGAGAGAAGGTATTGCAGTATTCTCACGGAGAAGAGAAGACCGAGACGCTTCTTTCTGCTCTCTCTGATCTCTTCATTCAAATGAGTAGTTCTAAGAAGAAGTTTGGGGTCGTGGCCCCGCGTAAATTTATTCAAAGAGTAAAGAAAGAGAATGGTAATGGAAAGGGAGAGTATGGGGAACTACAAGAGAGAGAGAGGGAGAATTGAAATTGTATTGTTGTACCATTGATGGTTGTACCAATAGTATACACTAACATTTAACACCTTACCATAAGCTGGTTTTAAAAATTCATAAAAAATCTAAATTTGATCGGAATCAGTTCAAACTTTTTACACAACATAAGTACATGTATATATATCAGAAAAAATTAGAAAAATTGAGAATTCTCAACTTGTCATTTTTGGTGAAATTTGGCTCGTGACCCTGTACTATAGTACAGGACTTTTGTTCGATTTTGGAGCAACTTTAAAAATGTGTAAAAAAATTCAAATTTGATTGGAATGAGCTCAAACTTTCTACACGACATAAGTACATGTATATGTATCAGAAAAATTATAAAAATTGAGGATTCTCCAATTTTAATTTTTGGTGAGATTTTGCGGTGACCCTGTACTATAGTACAGGGACTTTTGTCCGATTTTTGGACAACTTAAAAAATTTGTAAAAATCCAAATTTGATTGGAATGAGCTCAAACTTTTTACGCAACATAAGTACATGTATATGTACAATGTATCAGAAAAATTATAAAAATTTAGGATTCTCTCTTAGCCATTTGTTATAGAACACCCTGTACTATAGTACAGGAACTTTTGCCAGTAACTTAAAGTACATATATGTATTATTATCCTTATGTTTATAAAGATTTTTTGTAAGTTTTGTTCCTTTTCATAGTTGTGTTTGATAATATGCAGCAACAAGATGCCCATGAGTTCTTGAATTACCTACTAAATACAATAGCAGATTTATTAAAAGGTACAATGTACACACATACATGTACATGTACATGCATTATAACTGGTTCATTATTTCTGTAGCTCAAATGCCTGAATCATCAGAAGACACGAACACTTGGATCCATGATATATTCCAAGGTGTACTAGTTAATGAGACAAAGTGCCTCTCCTGTGAGACAGTAAGAAGCAAACAAGAAGATTTCTTAGATCTCTCAGTTGATATTGAACAGAATTCATCCATCACTCACTGCCTGAAGTAAGTGGAAGAATGAACCAAGAAGAAATGGGCAACAATATACTTGCATTCTTGCAATTTTTATTAATTATCAAATTTAATGATTATTATACTAATTTA
The DNA here is from genome assembly GCF_000090795.2 of Amphimedon queenslandica. NCBI lineage: Eukaryota > Metazoa > Porifera > Demospongiae > Haplosclerida > Niphatidae > Amphimedon > Amphimedon queenslandica. The sequence continues at coordinate 49,195 of NW_003546316.1, read as the reverse complement.
ATTAATAATATTTTTTGTTTCTCACCCTTCTCCTTCTCCTCCCCCTCTCTCTCTTTCTCTCCCTCCCTCTCTCTCTTTCTCTCTCTCCCTCTCTCTTTCCATAGGATGTTCAGTGGTAGTGAAACCCTATCCTCAGAATATAAGTATTACTGTGAGCAGTGCTGCAGTAAGCAAGAAGCAACCAAGAGGCTTAGAATAAAGAAGCTCCCGACGATACTTGCGCTCCATCTCAAGAGGTTCAAGTTTATGGAGCAACTCCACAGACACACAAAGCTCTCTCACCGAGTGGTGTTTCCATGGGAACTGAAGCTATTCAATACAGTAAGAGACAGAAGAAGTACTGTATACGTGTAGCTAGGAAATTTGGGCAAATTGAGCTTTTTTTGTTCAATCGTTTTGTATGCAAGCACATAATCAAAAATTTTAACTGCCAAATATCTTTTGGAGTCAATTAGCTTTTTTAGTAAGCAGCCCTGCATTTTGAAACTACATGTATTGCTTTATCCATGTACAGTACATTTACTACTTCAGTTATTATTATTGTATATTTTTCTGTTAGTCGGATGATGCTAGTGATCCTGACAGAATGTATGACCTAATCGGTGTGGTGATACACTGTGGAACGTAAGTACTCTTATTTTGGGTGTGGCTTATTAAGTACTGCTCCTCCCCTCTCCAGTGGTCCTAACAGAGGTCATTATATATCAGTTATTAAGAGTCATGGCTACTGGCTA
>NW_003546316.1:27561-48412 GCF_000090795.2 Amphimedon queenslandica | reverse complement strand
CAGTATGATAATTCTTGGCTGTGTAACTGTAAAAAAATTGATCAAAAATTGTAAAGGAACTTGATGAAATGTGCTACATTGTACGGGTTTTTTTTTCAAAAAAAGGCTCAAAAATCACCCCAAATTTTATTTTTACATGCTCATGTATATAATAATAGAGCTTATAAAAATTACGCCTTTTTGCCATGTAGAATTGTTAGTGACTTAAGAATATGCACCAATTTATCAACATGTACATGTACTGGTATATGTACATGTACATGTACATGTAGTAGTATTGAAGTGTCTTCTCTCTATTGCAGGAGATAGAGCCTCACTCCATTGAGCAGTTCTTTGGACTGACGGACTCTCAAACGAGTCTACCGAACGAGTCGGCTTATATTTTATTTTATAAAACGAGAGAAAGCGAATACACGTATGAAATGGTCAATGAAGATCAGACATGATATTATTATTATTATTATTATATTATAATAATTATATTAATTATTATTATTATTATTATAGTGTTATTATTTTATAAATTTCATCATTTTTCCTGTCTTATTTGAAACTGAATTATTATCTTCCTCATAGTCTTATGTCTGTGTGTATCTGTATGTTTATGTTATTTTGTGAATTTTTTCTATTATCATTCACTATAAAATATAAATACAATTTAGTGTAGAAGCAGGTGGAATCCCTGATATTAATCTCACTACAGTTTGTTGATAAATTATTATTATTATTTCATAAACCACACAATTAAATTTATAATTGGGACACTTCCTCATCAGTTTATAACAAATAAACTTAGATGTTCTAGTTCTCAGCACTCATATGTTTCCTCAATATTCTCGCTGTTCCTAATAGAGCTGTCTTCTGTAGATGTTCCACTCAAACCTTAATCCCCAACTTTTTTATCCACCTCTCAAAATTATTATTATTATTATTATTATTATTATTATTACTATAGTAAATTGACATCAATTAGTTAGTAGACTTGGTGCAGCTGTTACCACCTCCTTTTGAAGAGCCACTATCTCTGTTTACTGTCATTTCTGAACACTTCACGGCCATTGTCACGTTTTAGATTAAAGTCAAATTCTCACCTTTAACAAGCTTGTAATGTCTCAAATGCAATAACAACATTAACCTCCTTTTCAAGGGCCACTATCATTTCTGAACACTTCACAGCCATAGTCACGTTTTAGATTAAAGTCAATTCTCATCTTTAACAAAGCCTGCAATGTCTCACTTACAATAACAATAACAATAACAATAATAATTATATTATTTCATTATTGTGAGCTAATTGGCACAGTATGCATTACTTAATGATCTGTAATGGCAACACACATTCCGAGACAATACGTCAGTACATTTTTTGTCTGTTTACAGAAAAGTCAGTGGCTGTTTTAGGGTAGATTCCTTGGTACACTACACATACATGTATTGCATGCAACTTCCTTTAATCAGATAATAATGTGATTTAATGCTACAGTGCTTCCTCTTTCTTCACAATCTCCTGACTCTACTTGATCTTTCTTTTCCTCTTCCCTAGCTACACCTGCAGTCTAAATGCACATCTACATGCATTAAGAATGTACTGGTACATAAATCATATCTCATATTTATTTAAAAGTGCATTACATACATGTACAATGTTAAAAAGCTAATGCTTGTAATGGCTCCTCTATAATCTATCAAAGGTTAATGATGAGTAGCTCTTAAGGCAAGACATAATAACTTGAGTTACAGGATATGTACTGTGTATACATGTTTATGGTATAATGTCATTTCAGTTGAAAAGGAAAAGATAATGCAATAACTTGTAATTCATTTAAAATCACAGCATCCTCCTTTTCACTAAAATAACTATACGGTACTATTGCGTACATGTACATGTATAACAAATTCAATATTAATTGTTTTGTGCTTTTTGTGTTTATTTTATTTGCTCTTTGCTCCATTACACTTGCTGCGTAATGCTTTGGTTTACTTTTTTACCTTTCTCATAATAATAATAATAATAATAATAATAATAATAATGATTAGTTTACTCTACAGTACTAGACATATAACATTCTCTCTTGCTGACATTAAAGGTTGTCTCAGCCACCTGCCATATACTCGACGCTGTCATACGTTCATCCAGCTCTCCTCTACAATAGCTTGTACCTTCTTCTCGTACTCTCTCCTGTTCTCTTGATAGAGTTGAGCTGCTAGACTGTTAGCAGGACTATTAGGGTTGGGTTCATCGAGTAGAGACTAGAGAAAGGAAGAGAGAGGGAAGGAGAAAGAGAGAGAGAGGGAGGGAGAGAGAGAAAGAGAGAGAGGGGGGAAGAGGAAGGTAAGAAGTAGTAGTAAGGGTCTTAGAGGCTAGCCAAAGACTATCAAAAGGGAGAAGACAAACAAAGACACACACCACACTCTGTCAGTAAACATTACTGTGAAATTGGCACCATGGAGCGAGTGTGGTTATGAGCTATTTAATGAGTCATTGGCCTGTCATAACACAGGTAATAAGGAAGGGAACCCCCTGCAACCTTTTCACTTTCCACATGAACATTTTTAGAATATTATCTAATTGTCTATAGCAGATAATGGTACACATACATGTACATGCACATTAACTATAGCATTCAGTACTTGAATACATTACGCTGTAGACTAGTCTCTATGAAGAATGATCCAAAACATTAATATACATAATACGTGTACATGTACATGTACACATAGCACAATGGTCAATGCTCTAATGCTAGATTTGTAGCAGAGATCAGTTTGAATAATTTACATTCATTTAATAAGATTCCAAGAATACACATGTGCCAGCTGCTATACATATGACTAAACTCATCCTTTATTTGAGTGCATAAATTAAATTAAAATAAATCACGTACATGTAACTATGTAATATCCATGTACATGTGCATGTATACGTGGGACAACAATTAGAATCAAAACTAATAGTAAAGAGTACATGTTAACTTGGCACAGGTCGGGGGGTCAGGTTATTGCTCAACATGCACTAATAAAATAATGACATAGTAAATAAATATTTGTGCAATAAAATACATGTACATGTAGGTCATTCGTTAAACAAGTCAGCTAAGAGTCATGTGATCAATCATGATGTCACATAATTATTGTCATGACTAAAATAAAAACATCTCGATTATTATACTTATTGTTTACATAAGCTGAGTATAAATAATCAACAACGATTGATGTGGCCAGCCATTTCTTGCATCCCAAGGACATTAAAAACATTCATTGTATAAAATATGCATCAACAAGCCCCCCATATTGAGTACAAAGTTCTATTATCATCACACCATACATATAATAGCTACACACACATAACTAGCTAGTGTTGTTAGTCATGTGACTTTCATGTGGTGTGCATACCTGAATAGACGTTAGTATTGATGATACATCGTATGTTGGACTCCACCTATTTTGTAAAATATCCAAGCATATGCTGCCATCAGCATATACTAGAGGGAGAGAGAGAGAGAAAGAGAGAGGGAGGGAAGAGAGGGAGAAGAAATAATAGTAATGACAGCCATGATAGCTTGTGGGAGACAAGGTTTGAAGGTCATAAAGAGTAAATTGTTAGGAAAACAAAAAGGAAACAGTACCAGGAAAATAACAATCTAAAAGCACTAGAGAACAAATCAACAGTCACACCATTGTATAACATAAGTACGTGTGTGTGTGTGTGTCGTTGAATGTGGGTTATTACCATTCGGGTGAAACATTTTCGATACGAATCTAACCGTGGGAGGTTTATTAGGGTACTCTTCCGTGAATTCCATCGTTAGTTTAAAAGTACCGTCTTCGAAAGGAGTATCTTTGGGTCTAAAGTGGGCGTGGTTGAGAGGAAAAGTGGGAGGAGTTTTAGAAATGGATCTGTGAAAATATTCTTTCAATTACCCAAATATGACAGCGTTCCATAGCATAATGTTATTATCCGTGGGAGCGCCCGATACTCCTGTTGGTGGGTCTTCTTGTAATCTGTAATAGAGAAGAGATGGTTAGGGAAAGTCTTGTCTTTCTCTTACCTTTTGAAATCTCTCATTAGTCTTCTTCTGGCTGGCGTGGACATTGTGTGTTTCCCTCGAGTCGATGTAGTGGTGGGAGAGAGAGTAAGGGAGAGGATAAAACTGCTGAGAGTTGTACAGTGACTGTGTTTTGTGTGTGTTGTTTGCGTGGCGTATAAAACTCAGCAAAGGGGAAATGACACAATCTATGAGCTCATGAATATTAATTTACCACGCCTACTGGCACTATAAGCTCCTCCTACTCAAGATTATGTTCTGAATTGTGAGTATTTATTCCATTGATTCCATTCTTAGCCTCTCTATATACTTTTTAAACCTAATAGGCTCAATATTATGCAGAAAAATATGCAACAGATAGTCTCTTCTAGCAGTATTCTCTTCCTCTGCTGCAATTGATGTTTTTGAGAAGCTTCAACTCAAGTCTCAAGTATTACAATCTAATCTATTGTTATTCATATATTCATGCTAGTATGCTATAAATGAATTATGCATGAAATGGGAAATTGGGCCACCTGAAGATTCCACCCCTTAATCTAAAGTTTATAGTGAGTCTCGTATTGAGTAATACTTTGTTAACTGCTTTCAGTTAGAAATGGCAGTTGTTCGCTACTATGGAGCCAAGCCAGATGAACCTGACGACAATGACAAAAGGAAAAAGTATGGAGGACATGAGATTCCTTCTGGCGGGACTAATGTTGACCTCAGTCATTATGTGCATCATGTCTATGATCAAGAAAACTTGCATAGCTGTACTGCCAATGCTCTTTGTGCTGCCTATGGAATGGATTTGGTGAAGCAGTCTCAAACTATTGCAGCAGGATATTACTTTGACCCATCACGTCTTTTTCTCTATTATAACACTCGAGAACGTGAAGGCAGCCAATCGAAAGATAGTGGAGCATCGATTCGTGACACGGTCGAATCCATGAATGGCAAAGGTGTTTGCAAGGAGTCTGATTGGCCTTATACGGTATGGAAGTTTAATCAGAAGCCGCCTCACTCAGCCTATGTTGCTGCTGTTGGTAATAACTTGTGTAAGTATGAGAGACTTGATCACAAAATTGATCAGTTCAGAGCTTGCTTAAAGGACAACTGCCCATTTGTTTTTGGATTTAAAGTTTATGCTAGCTTTCATAATATTTCTGGGCCTAAATATACTATGCAGATGCCCAAAGCACATGAAAGAGATGGTGGGTCTTTTGAGAGACATGCTGTTGTTGCTGTTGGTTATAATGACACCAAACAGCATATAAAGGTGCTCAATAGCTGGGGTTCTGATTGGGGAGATAATGGGTATTTCTACATGCCATATCAATTCATTGAGAATCGTTTTTTCTGCTTTGATTTCTGGAAGATAACGTTTGCTTCTGAACAAGGGAAGCCATGTCCCAAGGATGCCGTACATTTTCCTGATATTGTTGGTATATTAGGCAATGCATTTCATCCTGAAGCCTCTGATTTTGTTGGAGCTAGTCGCTACAGTTCATGTAATTTTCCACTTTCCCGTGCATTTGTTTACGGTAATGAAACCTCTGGCAGTTTGGTTCCTCCACCACTTCCTTTCTCATCTTTTGATGGTGTTGGAGCCTCTCCTTATCCTCCACTATCCAGAGTTAGTCATACACCTAGTAGGAACCTTCATCATTATCATGACCAGTATGATTCCACACATGGCTTTGAAGATGATGACTGGAGATATTCCATAGGACCCAGTGTTAATCATAGATCTAGAGCCTATGACAATGATTTAGATCTATATGGCCGTAAGAGACACAGAAGTCACTCATGAATCTAGTAAACTCTACATTATGAAACAAACTCAAAACTATAACTAATTATTATTAATTGTAATGTAGACTACAGGCACACATATAAATCATTTTCATTAAATGTTATGTACTTTTATGACACTTAGATCTATAATTTTTTAATAAAATTTTGTTGCTTTTGACATCCATTGTTTTTTAAATTTGAAATTGACAGAACCCATTGAATTGCTCCTGCAGGCTAATCATTCTATGCCATGGCAGCCAATTTTAACACTGTTTCCCTGTGGATGAAAATTGGATTCACATTTTGGCTGTCTCTGCTGCAAGCAATCAAAAGATTGAAGCTAAAGCCCTTGTACATATACTAACATTGTACAGTGCACAACATTTAATGTTCTGTACATTGTACATTTTAAATCCATTACTAGCAAAATAAATACTGTAGAATATGCTAAACTTTTATCGTTTTACTTGAAACTTCATGCATACCATGCTGAAATGATAAATTTTACTATTTATCATTCTCTTTCTTTGTCTTTTTCTTCTGTCCACCTGCTACTTCTTTAAAATTACAGTCCTTTAGACCTACTGTAATTATAATAGCCTCTATATTTGCTTTTTAATACCTAATGGGCTCAATATTAGTTATGCAGCAAGAGTATGCAACAAATAAAAGTAGTCTCCTGCTCTGCCAAGTGCTCTGCTGCAATGGGTGTTTTCTGAGTTAACTCATTATTAATGCAAGTATAATTTATTTCCTCTTGCTTTGCACTATTAATTCATGCAAACTTATGGTACTGTGCATCCAGAAGCGTTTGAATTATTTCAGTACAGATCTCAGTACATAAGTAGATATATTTATATCTACGAACTGAATACTGAAGTGAGTTCATAATTCACATCACTTTAGTCATAATGTGTTAAAAGTAGTTTTAAAATTTTCCAGCAAATAAAATAGAATTATAGTGATGTAATGAACATGTAACTATATTTAGACAAAACATCTGATTATTTTTATAAACATGCTGCTAATGCAGTGATGCATTGAAAGGGGAATTCCTGGGGATTCCACCTTCAAAATTGTTTATAATTGAGTGCAAACAAGACACCATTACAGTTACTCTCAGCTCTCTAACTTTTGATCTTCTTAGAATGGCAGTTGTTCACTACTGTGGAGCTAAGCCTGATAAACCTGATGACAGGGACTACAAGAAAAAGTATCATAAACATGAGATTCCCTCTATGAGAACTCATCCTAATGTTGACCTCAGTGGCTATGTGCATCATGTCTATCATCAAGGGGAACTGGGAAGCTGTACTGCCAATGCTCTTTGTGCTGCATATGGAATAGATTTGATGAAACAGTCTCAAACTATTGCAGGAGGATATTACTACTTTGACCCATCACGCCTTTTTCTCTATTATAACACTCGAGAACGTGAAGGAAATGAATTGAACAACACTGGAGCATCAATTCGTGAGGCTCTCAAAGCCATGAACTGCAAAGGTGTTTGCAACGAGTATGACTGGCCTTACTTAGAATCAAGGTTTAAGGAGAAGCCACCTCAGTCATGTTATGCTGCTGCTGTTGGTAACAACTTGTGTAAGTACGAGAGACTTGATCACAACATTGACCAGCTCAGAGCTTGCTTAAAGGACAACTGCCCATTTGTATTTGGCTTTAAAGTCTATGATAGCTTTATTTCTGAACCTAAATATACTATGCAGATGCCCAGAGCACAGGAAAGAGATAATAAGCCTCTTCGGATATCATGCTGTTGTTGCTGTTGGTTATAACGACACCAAACAGCATATGAAGGTGCTCAATAGCTGGGGTTCTGATTGGGGAGATAAGGGGTATTTCTACATGCCATATCAATTCATTGAAAATTCTTTTTTCTGCTTTGATTTCTGGAAGATAACATTTGCCTGTGAACGAGGGAAACCACGTCCCGATGATACAGTCCCATGTACTGATTCCTCTGGTTCTTGTGGGATTAAATCCCAGTTATACCACCCGCCATATCATAGTGGTGGAGCCTATGTTTGGTATCCTCCCTCATTCGGTGGTACAGTGTTGAGTGGTGAACCTTCTGGATATGTTGAATATCCCCTACCTAATAGTAGCACTAGTGGACCTGGACATTGTCAAGTGATTCCCTCACCATCTTCTAGTCTTCCCCCACCACCCAATCATACCAGTGGAGCCTATGGTTCTGATGCGATGAATACGGCCGTGGAAGATAGTAAACTCTATACATAATGGAACGAATTCATGCACAATTGTAATATAATTTTGATTATAAATGTCATTTTAATTGTTTTATCATGTACTATTCATGGCACTTTGTGTTGTTCATGTCGTTTTTGACTAGCATGCATGGTTTTTAGAATTTGACCCAACCCATTGAATTACTCCAAATATATGATGTGAGCTCTCATTTCATGGAAAATTATGGTAGACCAAGTGTGGTAGACTACTAGAATACTTTTTTAATATTCAGAAACGCTTTTCTGATTTGAATTATTTTAGCACAGATCTCAATACATAAAGTAGATAGAGCTATATCTACTAACTCAAGTAAATTCATAATTCACATCATAACATAAGTGGCATTTCAAAGTTTTAAAATCTTTTAGCAAATGAAACAGAATCACTTTTATATAATGATGTAATGAACATGTAGCTATATTTAGACAAACACTCTTACACTGCTGGAATTTGTAAACAGTAAATATGCTGCAAATGCATGAAGGGGGAATTCCTGGGGATTGCACCTTTTATTTCAACATTATTTATATAGAGTTGCAGTTATTCTCTTGACTTTTGACTTTCTCAGAAAATAGAAATGGCAGTTGTTCGCTACTACTATGGAGCCAAGCCTGATAAACCTGATGACAGGGACTATGGGAAAAAGTATCATAAACATGAGATTCCCTTTATGTGGACTCATCCTAATGTTGACCTCAGTGGCTATGTCCATCATGTCTATGATCAAAAGGATCTGGGGAGCTGTACTGCCAATGCTCTTTGTGCTGCCTATGGACTGGATTTGGTGAAGCAGTCTAAAACTACTAAAGGAGGGTTTTCTTACTTTGATCCTTCACGCCTTTTTCTCTATTATAACACTCGAGAACGTGAAGGCAACCGATTGAAGGATAGTGGAGCATCAATTCGTGAGGCTCTTAAAGCCATGAACTGCAATGGTGTTTGCAAGGAATCTGACTGGCCTTACATAGTAAAGAGGTTTAAGGAGAAGCCACCTCAGTCAGCCTATGCTGCTGCTGTTGGTAACAACTTGTGTAAGTATGAGAGACTTGATCAGGACATTGACCAGTTCAGAGCTTGCTTAAAGGACAACTGCCCATTTGTATTTGGATTTAATGTTTATGGGAGCTTTGATGATACTAAGACTGCGGGATACATGCCCTTGCCAAGTATAAGGGAGCAACTTGGTGAGCCTCTTGGGAAACATGCTGTTGTTGCAGTTGGTTATGATGACTCGAAGAGATATTTTAAGCTACTCAACAGCTGGGGTTCAAGGTGGGGAGATAATGGTTATTTCTACATGCCATATCAATTCATTGAGAACTCTTCTCTCTGCTTTGATTTCTGGAAGATATCATTTGCTTGTGAACGAGGGAAACCACGTCCCAAGGATACAGTCCCATGTACTGATTGCTCCACTTCTAGTGGGATTGAATCCCAATTAGATCTATACCACCCCCCGCCATCTAGTGGTAGAGCCTCTGACTATGGTGGATATCCCCCACCATCCAGAGTTAATAGCAGAGCTAGTGACTATGGTTGGCATCCTCCGTCATTTACTGGTATGCTATCAAGTGGTGGAGCCTTTGGATATGGTGGATATCCACCACCACCTAGTCATTATCAACCAACTCCCCCACCATCTTCTAGCCATAGCAGTGGAGCTTCTGGCTATGGTGGGTATCCTCCACCATCCAGTCATAGCAGTGGCCGTGGGAGAAAGTGGTAAACTCTAGTCTGGCTTGCCAAACTAGGTAAACTCTACATAATGGAACAAATTCACACATTGTGATTTAATTTTAATTACAAATTTCATTTTAATTGTTATTTCTTTAATTCACGTTTATGTAATTATAAATTTCAGTTTCATTTTAATTGTTATTAAATTTGGCCCAACCCAATTGCTCCTGAAAGATGGACTCACCCTGCAACAGCAGCCAAGCTCAATTCACAAATCAACAAAATTACGAAAAGCAATACTGCTCTAGTTGTATGGAGGAGTTGGTGTAATCTCTGCCTTGTCTTGTGTCTTTGCTCTTATTTTGGCGGCTCGCTACAGGTTTTATCAGGACATAGTCCAGAGGCTTGTATTGTACATAGCAGCACTGGCTGTCTCTCTTATCCGCGCATTTGACATAATCTTTGTCAACTATCACAAGAACCCAGAGGCCTATCAACCATTCTGTGCCATGGCAATCTATTTTAACACAGTCTCTCAGACTCTCCCTATGGACAAAAATTGGGTTTTTGGCTGTCCCAGCTTTGCTTTTCATTATCAAACTGTAGGTTGGGAATGGTCTGGCTTGCAAGACTGAGGTCCTCCGAGGACACTGTCCTCCTCTACTGCAATGGATCAATATATATGAACTCAGTGAGTTCTTATTATTTTGGGGCATTATAATGTTTTAAAAATTTGCAAAAAAATGGAGTTAGTCTTATGATGATGTCATGGTGGACATTATACTATATTTAGAATATTTGCATTATGCATGAAGTGGGAATTTCTGACTTCATTCTAATTATATTTAATGCTCATTGTTGAACTGAGCACATCATTACACAATATAATGCAGTGCTGTCACTTTTAACCTTCTTAGAAATGGCAGTTGTTCGCTACTATGGAGCCAAGCGTGATAAACGTGACGAGAGAGACTATTGGAAAAAGTATGAAGAACATCAGATTCCTTCTATGAGGACTCATCCTAATGTTGACTTCAGTGGCTATGTCCATCATGTCTATGATCAAGGGAAGCTGGAAAGCTGTACTGCCAATGCTCTTTGTGCTGCTTATGGAATGGATTTGGTGAAGCAGTCTCAAAACACTGAGGGAGGATATTACTACTTTAATCCTTCACGCCTTTTTCTCTATTATAACACACGAGAACATGAAGGTACTCAATTCAAGAATATTGGAGCATCAATTCGTGATGCTGTCAAATCTATGAACTGCAGAGGTGTTTGTAAGGAATCTGACTGGCCTTACACAGTAAGCAGGTTTAAGGAGAAGCCACCTCAGTCATGTTATGCTGCTGCTGTTGGTAACAACTTGTGTGTGTATGAGAGACTTGATCAAGACATTAACCAGTTCAGAGCTTGCTTAAAGGACAACTGTCCATTTGTTTTTGGATTTACAGTCTATGATAGCTTTCATAATATTTCCTGGAATGGATATATGGAAATGCCAAGCATGTATGAAAGGTCTCATGGGAGACATGCTGTTCTTGCTGTTGGTTATGATGACTCCAAGAGGTGTGTCAAGGTGCTCAACAGCTGGGGTCCAATGTGGGGAGATAATGGATATTTCTACATGCCATATGAATTTATTGAGGATCCTTCGCTTTGCTTTGATTTTTGGAAGATATCGTTTGCCTGTGAACAAGGGAAACCACGTCCCAAGGATATAGTCCCATGTACTGGTATCTCTGATTCTAGTGGAATTGCACCCCATCCTTTGTCATATATGGGTAGAGCCTCTGGCTATGGTTCCAGTGGATATCTCTTGTCATCTAGAGTCAGTAGTAAAGTTAGTGGCCACGAATCATCACTTCATTTGCCACCTATTCATAGTGGTGGAGTCTTTGGCCATAGTGGGTATCCAACACGATCCAGAGTTAATCGTCAAGTTAGACACTATGATTGGTTTGATCTCCTACTTTCCAGTCGTAGTGGTGGAGCCTTTGGCTATCCTTCACAATCCAGAATTAATCGTACAGGTGATAATTATGATTCGCATGGTCTCCGTCGTGGCTTTGGTACCTCTGATGATGATGATGAATACAGCCGTAAGAGATATAGCAGTAACAAGTATAGGGGGTGGTAATAAAACTCTACATTATTATGCCACAAATTTCAAAACTATTATATTTATGATTATTTATGTACTTCTTATGACACTTATAATAGTTATTTTTGTGTTGTACTCTAAGTCTGAAAATTACATATAAAATTTAAAATTGACCCAACCCAATTGCTCTTGAGAGAGATGGAAGATGACTCACCCTGCAACAGCAGCCAAGCTCAATTCTCAAATCAACAAAAAGCCATACTGCTCTACATATATGGAGGAGTTGGTGTAATATCTACCTTGTGCTGTGTCTTTGCTCTCATTGTGGCGGTTCGCTACAGGTTTTATCAGGACATAGTCCAGAGGCTTGTATTGTACCAGCTCATAGCAGCACTGGCTGTCTCTCTTATCTGCGCATTTGACATAATCTTTGTCAACTATCACAAGAATCCAGATGTCTATCAACCATTTTGTGCCATGGCAGCCTATTTTAACACAGTCTCCTTGTGGACAAAAATTGGATTCACGTTTTGGCTGTCCCTGCTGCTTTTCATATGCCTGGTGTACCTCAAGCAGCCAAAAGATGTGAAGAAGCTAGAGCCCTTGTACATTCTAACCTCCTTTGGCATACCAATGCTGTTCTCCTGGATACCATTTGCTAATGACCTGTATGGCATATCGGGTGCATGGTGCTGGATCAAGAATTGGGAAGGTGAGTGTGCTAACAAGAAAATTCTTTTAGGCACCATCGAGCAGTACGCTCTTTTCTATGCACCTGCTACTGTCTTCTTTCTAATTGATGCTATACTCATTACTGCAACTGTCATTGTATTGCTGAAGAGAATCAGACGTAATAATGTCAGCGAGGAGCAACTACTGTTAGGAGAGAATCGCAAGCAAAAGCAGCTCTTAAGAATGATTCTACCTTTATCTGTATATCCTGTTGTATCAATCTTCCTGTATATCTTTCCATTCTCAAACAGGGTATACTCCATTATTGATGATAAGCCAATATTCCCTTTGTTCATATTGCACGGTGTGACAGAGCCTTTGTGGGGCTGCTGTGTTGGAATTGTAGTTACTGTTCACATATGCATAGCTAAAAGCAAAAGATCAAGCTCTGGTGATACAGGGATGAGATCTGTCACTGATCATTACACTCTACCCAAAGATTCAATGAGCTTTGAATAATTAAACAATGACATTGAGTAGAAATTGTGTTTTTTATTTTTGTTGAATGAATTTCAATTTTAAGCTTTAATGACTCAGCAGCAATGTTGTCTACAATAACTGTCAAACTACAGTGTGGAGCATTGAATGTAATTAATGTACTACACCACACATACTAATATGTACTACACTACACAATGTAATGTCTAAACTACACATACTCTGCAGAAACTAGCTGGGGCTTTCTTTCAGTTTCAAGGTGTGTTTAAATCTATGTGTGTTTAAATCTATAGCAAAATGAATACTGTAGAATATGCTAAAGTTTTATTGTTTAGTTTTTAAATACTAGAAACTTCATGCATACCATGCTGAAATGATAAATCTTGCCAGTTATCATTCTCTTTCTTTTGTCTTTTTCTTCTGTCCACCTACCACTCCTTTAGAATCACGCTTTTCAGTTGCTCCAGTATTTTTGGACGGCTGTGAATTTGATTTTGAGGAGCCATACTGCGAGCGTCTTGAAGCAAAAATAGATGCTCTTCTATTAATCCTCCGAGTAGTTTTATTGACTGGTTGAGGAGGAGGAGCAACAGGTCCTCTTATATTTCTAAGATATGGATTTATGGTCCCTAAAACACACATACAACATAGTAAAATGTTCATCATTCATTGTGCTATGTTATTTGCAAGGTATAGATCTATATACCTGGGGCTTCAGTCTTTGTAGCTAGTTTTGAGTTCATTGATTTTACTGTGGCCTGAAGATCACTTATCTCTTTCTTTTGTGTAAGGAGCATCTTATTAAGATCTTGAACGATTTCCTTAAAATCAAAATACATTGCTATGCATGCTTCTATTTAGAAAACAGCTTTTTCTTACATTTGTTTCTTGTGCCAGTTTAGCAAATGTCTTCTTCCCTTCATCAAACACATCATCGTCGTCGTCATAATAATTAACAGTTGGTGCACACTTCTTGCTGATATGCTGCAAGAAGCTCTCACGGCACCTGTGATAAGCCTTGTCCTCCATTAGCATTATGAGATTAGCTTTCTGGTACTGAGCATTAGCATGAGCATTGTCATATACCCTATAATGAAAAGCAAATGAAATATGGCAATGAAAGAATTGAGATCTTAATTATATTGTTCTATGAGATTTTCATGATAGGTATATTTGTGTTAAATGTCATTAAGTGTGAAATAAATATCACATCCGTTTAATAGCTCTTGAAATATTTTGCCACCTTTATCTATTTCATTTCATGGCAAGCGAGGTGTGACCTTTTCTAATTTACACTCACCTTTGAAAAGTATCAGAAAGTATAGCAATGAATAGATTGAGAGCAATGATGGACATTAGTAGCAGGAATGTGCAAGTCAGTATTGTAGCACTCAACTCATCTGCATCTCTTATAGCCTGCATGCATGTACATAATAATTACAGAGCATATATATACATGTATCAACCATGCTTGGCGCATGGTGTGTATATGCATAATTATAAGTATACCTGATAAGGATAGTCATCAATTATTGACATTCTAAACAACACCACAAACATTCTATACAAATAAGTCAGTTCTTCTGACGGAGCTGTGACATTAGCCAATGACTGCTGTGGTCCACCAAACAATAGCCAAAAAGAAATGACTATATTATAATAGAAAAAAGCATTATTCCTTTCTCTCTCTCTCTCTCTCTCCCTCTCTTGTCCTTACCAAAAGGCAAGTATATTATCAAGTATATAGAGTAATACTGCACAACTTTTCCTGCAATGTGAGACAGAATTGCAACCATTGGCCCTAGAATATCATTAAATATAAATAATGTTATGAAAAATGAAGTCAAGGTGCTTAGTGAACTTACCAAGTGTTGTTGAGGCTCTGGCATAGACCATTAATTTCACCCAAATCAATATAAGCCCAATGCTAGCAATTCTATATGCATTAAACAAGAGAAGTAATGTACACATAGAGTCTACATGCATATAGCCTGGCATAGCGTATATATTAGACTGGCTACCTTGCAATCCATTGTGATAGAGAAGGTGAGTGACTGATGACATCAATGATATGAAGTATGGAGACAATCGACAAAAGGCTAAGACCAAGCACATCAATTATATTCCTACACAAGATGTTAATCTAATATAAATATTAATTTCTTATACCATTTATCTCGGAAGTATTCAGCTTTCAGTTTCTTAAGAGCGATACACTTCTCTTTGATAAAGTAACGCTCCTTTATAAAATATTATGTTAAACAAGAATTAGAGATGAAAGGACTCACTTCTTCAAATTGTGGGCCCTCACAGTTAGAGTAATCAATGTTGAGCTTCCTAACTAATAGTTCCTTGAATTTCTATTGTATGCACATTTGAAAAGTATCACAACATATATGTACAAAATTCTCTCCAAGCCATTCTTTGACAAAATGCCCTGTACAAGGACTTTGGCCCAATTTTGGAGCAACTTTAAAAATTCATAAAACATCTTAATTTGATTAAAATCAGCTGAAACTTTTCTACACAACAAATATTTTTAGGTTGGAATTGCATTTGTGGTGGCCTTATGCCTATGTTATAATATGAAACATTACTTTGTTTTTCTTGTAAGAGTTAATAAATTTTCTAATCTCATCTACAATTAGAAGTACAAGCAGAATCATGCCTAAAAACTAAAAAATAGACATAAAAATCAATAAAAGATTCATCATAGCTACTGCTAATATGATCCTCCAAATGTCTTGTGGAAGTCTATAGATGTGCTTCTCCTGAATTGGAGGATAGCCTATAAGCACACTCCAAACCTTTGAATTAAATAAAATACAGTCACTATATTAGTATTATCATACTAAGACTTACTATTAGGAGTAGGGTGTGGATAGCAAGGGAGAGAATAAAATACCACCTAAAAATCATAAATGTTGCTCTAAGTAATTGTGTATTGGCCCATTGTAGATGCATATGATCCATGTACCTTGATAGTCTGTGCCATTTTGCTTCTGTTAGCTTAAGCATGACTGGATGGGTCAACAGATCAGGATAGTTTGCTATTAGAATAGCCTCAAACTATAAGAGTGTGCAGCATAATGGAAGTGACTCATATAACTTACTGGTGTCTTGGTTTTACAGCGCTGCGATTCAATTCTATTCAAGTAATATTCCTGCCTTCTTTCATCAGAGAACACTTGATGAAGCTGATCCAATGCCAACAGTGCCTGTAATACAAAGTACATTGTGATTAGATTAATGATAGCATGAAGACTGTTCTATATCTTACTGTCTGAGGCATATGAATGATCATGCTAGTCAGTGCCGGAAACCCATTTATATCATATACGTCGCAGCGTGAAGGAGGTCTTGCTTTTAGAGTAATGAGGAAATGAACGGCTTCAGTTCGATCTAAATCAGCTCCCAAATGCAACGGGGTCCTGCCTTCATTGTCTACACAGTCTTTATCATAAGGAGCTAAAAATAAGAATATTAGTAAGAACAAAATCATAGTATGTACCATTGTATTTTATTATAAGTAAACGAAGTGCATCTATTGATGAAGCCCTGACAGCATAATGTACTGCAGTTTGACCTTCCTTAGATCTCAAATTCAAATCAGCTGCAAAAAGTTCAAAATAAAAGTGAATTAATGCAAGGCATCATTTATCATTACCTCCATTTGATATTAGATACTCAATCATGTCCGTGTGATTGAAGTATGCTGCAATGTGTAATGGAGTCCTATCCTTGAAATCAAGAGCATTTGGATCACAACCATGATTTATTGCAATCTCAGCCACAGAGCAATCCCAGCTAGCAGCAATGTAATGCAGTACTGTTGATAGTGTCTCATCTGTGAAAGGAATGGAATAAGTTAGTAGCAAATTTTCTGTAAAATTATTGTCACATATGCAGGTATTTCATTAGTTGCTATCAATTTTGCTAGTGCTAATGTCATAATTTTTACACCAGGAGCCTGTAGTGTATACATTATCAAGAGTAGATGATCTATCTTTATAGAAACTTAACTGTCTCTTGCTTTTATGTCAGCATTACTCTCCAGCAGATTATTAATGTATGCAAAGTCAATGTCTTTGACAGACGTTTGCTTGGTCAGCCACTTAAAGTAAAAAAGGAGCTGGTCAGACTCATTTATTGAGAATATTTCCTCTGGTAAAGGAACAGAAGATTGCTCTGTGTAAAAATAGAGCAATAATACACTATAATACCTGTGTGTGAATACATATTTATCACCCAATGCTTCAATAAAGATAAGCACTGCATTCATAATTTCTCACTTGTTGTTGGAGTGGGGGTAGCAGGGTCTCCTAAATCAGCAAGCTCCAAGAAGGAGTCCTGTGGTATTCTGAAGTCATGCCTAATATGTCTTATCCCTCCTGCCTCCTCGGTTGGATAAACTTGAACTGCCATCATGCAGTCTCTTTGAAGTGCCAAGATTTAGTGCAAATTCCCTAGTCTAGCACCACCCATTTTAATAGATCTATGAATAACAATTAAGTAATTATTTTTCAAGATGCTGTTTCTGCTGCTACTGTTCCTCTCTTCTGCTGCAATTTATGAAAACACTGGTAACATTTTTGTATAAGACACTATTAGCGTTACTTTTTTCTCTTAGAGTTGATCATTATTTCTCCACCATTTTCTGTCAATGCAAGTCTAGGCTCAACTGCAGAGTTTAACTGCACATGTCATTATTGTGTAGGGCAGTTTTGGCTAGTAAATGGTGTCTCTGCTAACTATCAAGTTAATTATAACAAAGGAGTCAGATCTACTATGTCCTCTAATAATGGCAATAATAGATCATACACTTTAACAATGCCAGCATCAGTTCAACTCAATGGATCAACTATAGAATGTGTTGCTTATAACGAATCTTCACAAAGTACATCTGCTGCAAAACTTTTAGTACAAGGTAAGTAGCACTGAAACAAACATATTGTTTTTATAGATTGATGGAAATTTAGTATTTAGTAAGTTTTCCCAAATCGTTATTTTTCACTGAATAACATTTATAAAAACAATCCATTTACATTGATAGGTTTGTTGTCAGGAGTTGCCAATGTAGCAATAACACAATTTAACAGCACAACATTAATATTACAATATTTGGCACCATTTACATTAGCTGGAATACCTATACTTTATTATAATATACTAATATTGCCTACTAATTTATCAGTTAACATCACTGATACGCAATTCCATTTGCATATTAGTGAATATTGCATCAGTTACAATATTAGTATAACACCATGGAATATTGTTGGCATGGGCAATGCTACCACACTATCAGATATTGTCATTCATCAAGGTAAGAAATTGTAACAGACTACTTTCGCCTCATTACAAATTCTAGTTCCAGCTATAACAATGCCACAGCTTATACAAGAGTACAAAAGCAATAGTGAAACACTACATGTTTATTATGAAGTTCAGGTTTGCTAAAAGACACCACATTGAACACAATGCAATTTTCATTGTTTAGTACAATACATCTTGTAAAGGAACAGTACCACAATCAGTTTCACTAACAATAAATCAAGAAAAAGACCATTACTGTTCATTGGTATCTCCTGTTGCCAACAACTGCACCATTACTACTGCAGATATTGACAATAATGTCAATGTTACTATTAATATAACAGAAGTGTTGGGATATGGTGCTAATTATGTCATTAATATGTCACTATTTAATGCCAACAATATCAAAACAGAAGATTTCATTTTCAATATAAGTAGGTACAAGATACTACTGAATTTTTTGCATTATTACTCTCCTTTTTACCATTCCCTCCCTCTCCCTTTCTCTCTTTAGGCACATATCACGTTATTGCAGCTGCTATAACAACAGTTAATGATACAACAGTTTGCCTGGAATGTATTTTTAGACACAATTCCCCATCAGCTGGTTGCTATGCAGTATTCCATCCTATCAACACAACAGGAGGAGATTCACGATTAATGTATTACAAAATAATGAAACCACCAGCAGATTCAGCTAGTGGTTGTATTAGTACATTGCCTAATGGAGTATATAGTATATCAGTATTGGATGCACTAAGCTATGAAGAAGGAACATTTAATAATACTGCTATTGACATATTATTGCTAATAACTATTAATAATACAATGTTTGTGATACCTTCTACAACATCAATGACGACTAGATCTATTATATCATTTAAGATTCCATCAAGATCAATGACAACTACTAATGGTAATGTACATTCATGTTTGCATGTGAACATGTATGTTTACTTTAATTTTTCTTTTGTTTATACATTAGAAAATAGTTGGACCAGTTTCATTCCTTCTCCTCTTTTGATAACTTCATCAAGCTATGATGACAATATCTCCATGGCAACAAGTGGTCCACCAGTCCTGATAGTAGCATTGACTGGAAGTGCTGCATTTATGATGATAATGATAACAATTGTAGTGATAATTTCTGTGGGTCTATGTGTAGCTAAAAAAAGAAAAAGAAGTATTGCAAGTAAATTATAAATAATGCTGCCATAATTACCTTTATATTAATAGTTCATGGTATCAAGAAAGATGGCAATGCTACTCCTTGTCATACACCAGTAACAAATCGATTTATGGTAAAAGAAGGAATACAGTGCAAGACAACATTTAATGAAGCTTATGACAATGTAACACAGGCTAACGTAGTGTATGAGACAATACCAGAAAAAGTACAATATGTATCAGGATCTGCTGCTGGAGGATTGCAAATAAATGTTGCATATGATTGTATAGGGGGATTAAGAGCTAATCATTAATACTGTTTTATTATATTTTTCTGTAACCCACCCTACACTGTATTTCAGATTTGTTTATAATGATAATAGTGATAATGAATAATGCTATTAAGTGTGTTTTTGTTTTTTTAAATAAAGGTAAAACAGCTTGTTGAATTAATAATAATTATGTAGATCTATTAACAGAAAAGGACAGTATGGTAAAACATCATGCATAAGTGTATGTAAACTGTACACTTTATCCTTAGTTTTCTTTACTTAATATACAATAACTGGTTTTATAGCAATACTGAAAAATAATGCATATTTAATTTAATATAGATAAATACTAAATGCTCTATTTTTATGATTAAGCTATTCGCTTATGACTAGCTAGTCCTAATGAAAAGAAGGAAAGAATAAAAATGTAGTAACCTTCCTCATTGCTGAGTCACACCCATACTCATTATGCAAATTAAACCAAAACAATGAGCCATACCCATGGCCATGTAAATAGATCTAATGGTTTGAATCTGTTGAATTGTTCAATGAACAGAAAGCCCAAATATTAGCTGATTGTGTTTAATCAGATGTCAATAAAACGTGGCAAAAGCAAATCACAAATATATCTAAATTATGCAAATGAAAAATAATCTAAAGGCTTTGTTATTTTTTTTATTTCTGATCACCAGAGGGAGTTGATTGGCTGCAAGATTTTTTAGAAATTTAAGACATTGTTGGTAATGGTAACACCTTGAGTCTTTAGAAAATTTTAGTGTTAATTTATATATTTGTTTTGTTATTGGTTTTAGTATTATTCATTCATAAAGTATTATATATGACGTATTCATTACTCCACTGGAATTGCAGACTACTCCAGCTATTTGCTAGCTTTATCTATAGTCTACCTTGAAATATGCACTATAAATGAGGGATCTGGTTAAGTGGAAGCAGTAAATTGTCTATGCTTGATAAATCAGCAATTAAAACACCAGCTAGAATTTATTATTTGTAACGTGTATGCTTTGGTGCTGATAACTTGTTCTGCTTAATAC
>NW_003546316.1:7113-27551 GCF_000090795.2 Amphimedon queenslandica | reverse complement strand
ATTAATCTGTAACTTAGCAACTGTATCATAGCAACAGTAACCTAGCAACTGTAACTTAGCAACTGTATCATAGCAACAGTAACCTAGCAACTGTAACTTAGCAACTGTATCATAGCAACAGTAACCTAGCAACTGTAACTTAGCAACTGTATCATAGCAACAGTAACCTAGCAACTGTAACTTAGCAACTGTATCATAGCAACAGTAACCTAGCAACTGTAACTTAGCAACTGTATCATAGCAACAGTAACCTAGCAACTGTAACTTAGCAACTGTATCTTAGCAACAGTAACCTAGCAACTGTAACTTGGCAACTGTAGCTTAGCAACAGGCGCGCGCTATCTACGATCGCAAGCGCACGCGTACGTGTTAAGTTAAACTCCTCCCTTTCTATTTTGGGGGTGTGGCTTATTATATTATCTCACACTTACATTTCAACATTCTGTCTAATTTTCTCTATTCTTTATGGCCAAAGTAGCTCCTAAAATAGTAATCCTAGAAGAAGGGGAAGACGAAGAGACGGTATATCTCTCTCCTAGTCCTCGAGCTTCTCTCGACGTACAATATCATGCACAAGCAGTGCATTTTCAACGAATCGGCAGTCAGGCAGATGCGGAAGACCTAGATGAAGGTAGTCTCTCTGGCCAGGTAGGGACTCCTCACTCATCTAGACAAGGCTCTGGCTATTCGACAAATAGGAGGGAGGCCACCATTGCAAAGATAGCTAGAACTGCCACATTCGTACGTCGCTTAGCCCAAAGACATGATGAAAGTGTGCAAGGTCGCAACGAGCTTATGCAGTCCCTCAAGTTCAACCACAGCATGCCCATGGACGTGAGGTCCTCTTGTTCTACTCCACCTCCAGCCTCTTTGATTCTTGCTCATGAAACAGAAGAAAGAAGAGAGCGACGGAGAGAATGGTTGAGGGATAAAAAGGCAAGGCTGAAGCGTCTCTGGCGATTGTTTCGCTTCAATCCAATGAACACTCCGTTGCATTGTTGGCTACTGGTTGTAACTCTCACTGTACTGTATAATGCATTTGTACTCATTGTAAGACAAACCTTCACACAACTGCAGGACGAGGGATGGAAATTAGGGATATGGTTACTACTGGACTATACTGCAGATACACTCTACGTCATTGATATGATTATACAATCTAGAACAAGTAAGAAAGGGAATTTTTAACATCATTTTTGATCATAATTAGATCCATTTCAATGCTAAAATGTACCAATATTTTATGAACTGTGGACATTATCACTCAAATAGTTTATTTTTACTTTCCTCTAAATGATTTTCATTGTGATATGTGAATAATGATCTAAATATTCATTGTTCCATCCTTATATTCATGTGGCATCCTTTTCTTTTGTTCATGACTCCTCTTTCATCTTTCTCACAGGTTACATTGATAAAGGATTATTAGTCAAAAAAACTCCTCAAATGCTAATGCACTACATAAAATCCCGTGCCTTTAAACTTGATGTCGCATCTCTGATACCTTTTGATTTCCTTTATCTTATTCCAGCTGTTGGCCCAGGCTACCTGATAGTGAGACTCAATCGTATCTTAAGATTCCATCGTGTCTTTCAGTTCTTCCATCAAGAGGAGAGTAGAACCAACTACCCCAATGTCTTACGCATTATAAACCTACTGATGTACCTGTCACTGTTCATACATTGGAACGCCTGCTTTTATTTCCTCATATCCAAAGGGATTGGATTTGGAAGTGATGAGTGGGTAAGAGAAAGAAGATAGAAAGAGTGAAGTGTATATGAGATAATGAGTGACAGAGAGAGAGAGAGAGGATGTAAGGAAAGCCTTTATGAATCTAGTTATAGACAAAATTTAGCTATTATGATAAAATGAAAAAATTTGAAAGTACGTCACCTCCTCTTCTTTATATAACAGGTCTACCCCAATACTACACTAGAAGGCTATGACAGTCTCTCCCGTCAGTATCTCTTCTCTCTCTACTGGTCGACACTTACACTGACCACAATAGGAGAGCTCCCTGGACCGGTCATTGAAGTAGAGTACCTTTTTGTCATCTTCGATTTTCTAGCTGGCGTCCTCATATTTGCAACCATCATTGGACTGATTGGTGGAATTATCAGCAACATGAACATACGAAAGACTCAGTTTCAGCATAGACTGGACAATATCAAGCAGTACATGAGATATCGTAATGTTGATAAGGCGCTTCAGAGGCGAGTCATAAAATGGTTTAATTATTTATGGACTAATAACCAGTCGATGGACGAGGCTTCAATATTAGAGTCACTGCCTGATAAACTGCATGCTGAGATTGCTATACACGTTCATTTTGAGACTTTACAAAGAGTTAAGATATTCGAGCAATGCGAGGCAAGCTTCCTTGAAGAACTGGTATTAAAACTAACGCCACAAGTAAGGAAAGGGAGAAAGAGAGAGGGAGGGAGAGAGAGAGTGACATGGTAAAAGTATCAATGCTACTAGCCTACTATTATATTTGAATATACAAAAACTAGTTAGCACATTCCTTTACTTTTATTGCTCAATGAATAATTGAAAATGCAACAATGAATACAAGAAAACATTTTTGCTAGTTATTCATTGTGTACATGTAGCAAAATTAGTATTAAGACTGGAATGCAATATACATTTAGGTATACTCGCCTGGTGACTTTGTGTGTCGAAAAGGTGACGTTGGTAAAGAGATGTACATCATTAAGAAAGGAAAACTTGAAGTGCTAGGAGACGATAACGAAACAGTAGCTACGCTGTCTGATGGCTCTTACTTTGGTGAGATAAGCATACTCAATATAAAGAAGAAAGCTGGCAATAGGAGGACTGCAAATGTTAGATCATTAGGATACTCTGACTTATTCCGTTTATCTAAAGTAAGAAATTGTAGTGTAATATTAAATGTGTATCTTAAAGGCTTTCATGCACAAACTTTGATCTTGTAAGCAATGTTTTGCCAAGAATAGAAGATGTTCTATTTGGCAGCGGTTGCTTGGTTGCTAGCAACAAGTTGCATCATGTATGAAGGCTATAAAGTCAATTTATAAATACATGTATGTCCTGATTTTAAGGATTTTGAAGTACTAAACATATAATTTAAAATGTGCCACAGATATTAGGACATCAGCTTAGTCTAAACTCAAGCAATATTTTGTCTATAAAGTTGCTTTTGAGTAGTTACATATTTGTGGTCTAGCAGCAATAAACAAACGCACTGTGTGTGTTTCGTTTTGATTAACTTTGTAATGAAACGGTAGCATAAGTTCATTACGTGTTTATTGACTCACACATTAGTAAACTATTACTTTTATTGCATGAGTAATGATAACACATCTTGAATGTCACTCACATAATCTCTGCAATATGTCACTTGATGGTGTCTAAGAGCAGTAGCTTGCTAAATTAAAAAAAAAAGCAAAGTCCATGGTTTTTTTTCAAAAAATGGGTTCAAAATCACCCCAAATTTTTATTACATTTTTTGATACATATTGATGTCCTTATGCTATGTAGAAAGTTTGAGCTAATTCCGACTTCAATTTTTCAAGTTATGGCCATTTTTTAAAAGAGCCAAAATCTGAAAAATACCCTGTACTATAGCCCATGGTTTTTTCCGAAAAATGGCTCCAAAATCACCCCAAATTTTTATTACATTTTTTGATATATATTGATGTCCTAATGCTGTGTAGAAAGTTTGAGCTGATTCTGGCTTCAATTTTTCAAGTTATGATCATTTGTAAAAGTGAACCAAAGGGGACATAAACTCAACCTTGAAACTAAAAATTGTACAGTAACAGTAACTATACACTACTACCGGTATTATATCATTATTCCATTCATTCCTTAGGCTGATCTATTA
Organism: Amphimedon queenslandica; assembly: GCF_000090795.2. Classification (NCBI taxonomy): domain Eukaryota; kingdom Metazoa; phylum Porifera; class Demospongiae; order Haplosclerida; family Niphatidae; genus Amphimedon; species Amphimedon queenslandica. Next base: position 23,686 of record NW_003546316.1, on the reverse strand, counting down.
GAGGTTTTGGAGGAATATCCCGACGCCAGATCAATACTGGAAAGAAAAGCAGAGGAGACTCTTCAACGCTATGGATCAACTGAAGAACCATCAGAAGAGGAGGAGGAGGAGGAGGAAGAGGTAATGAAATAGTTTAAAGACCTTAGGTTACGAGCTTAGAGTACATAATAAAAGACAATGTTTAAAACGTGAAATCTGTCTATTTTTGCAACAAGTTAATCAAAGTGATATATACCACATCTGCTATTAGCAATGAAATACCTAGTGCATGTTGGATAAAAATTTAAAATTAAGCATGTTTTCTTTGTACCATAGACTATTGATGAAGGAGAGGAAGGCGAGGCTCAAGCCGTTACAGAGGAGACAAACGTGAAATTGAAAGAAATGGAACAAAAAATGCGACAACTAAAAGGACGATTGAACAGTTTAGTAAACGAGTATAACACATTTCAGGCTAAGATAAAACAAAGGGTCTCGGCACTAGAAGGAACAAGATGAGTTTCTGTAATTTTAGATGGCAACCCAATAAATTTTTATATCACTTTCATTCAAATTTGAATCTATAATAATAATAATATTTTTCTGATTTGTATCATCGAAATGGGAAAAATGTATCTGAAAGAAAGTAAATTTCATCTTTTTACATTTGTTGGTGCCACCAGAGGTGGCAATAAAAATAATTAAGACAAGATAAATTAATAATAATAATAATAATAATAATAATAATAATAGAATGAGCTGATACTCTCTCTCTCATTAAGTTTCTAGAAAGAAATATTTCCCTGATGACTTCTGCTCTACATCCTATACAACAAAAAAGAGAAAATCCAACCTTTTCCTCCTTACTAAATTAGCAAAAATTAGTACACTATTATTATCAAGAGCAATGCACTCTTGTTATTATTAAAAGTGGACTTAAAAGTGCTTATTACAAATATTAATCTTTCTTCATACATGTATACACCAACTTATTAAATTAAACACATCTCTCTCTCTCTCAACTTACTTTGACTGAATTCTTTTTGTTGATTCGTGGGCGATAATTCTCACTGTCTCTCCTAAAGGTGATCTCCAGTGCCTGAAGGAACTGGTTCATCCCAAGAAGGAGCGACGTGGGCGAGTTTGCTTGAGTTTTAATGGACGGAGTTCCCTCAAAAACAATGACCCTGTCGGCTAGGTATGTCGCCATTATGAAATCATGCTCTACGACAAAAGCTGTCTTTTTGGCGTGAAGAATAAACCTGAGAGACAGAAGACAAGACAAGAAACAGAAACAAGAATGAAAAGAGAAATACAGTGTAAAACTACATTGTATATCTGTATCAACAAAATAAACGCCTATACATGTAGAAATGAAATGTATGAGAAAATACTTAAGTACTGTACCTCTTGATAACTTTAGCAGCAATGATACGCTGCTCAGAGTCTAAATAAGCCGAGGGTTCATCAATAAGATACACATCAGCCGGCTAATGGAGGGAGAGAGACAAAGAGAGAGGGGGGGCATGTTCAGTACACAATTTCAAGGAAAATAGTACAATGTACATGTACATTAACAGATGTACATGCACTTAAATTAGTTTACTAGGACACACAAAGATAAACACAGAGTAGAGGCTAAAGGTCAAATATACAATTATACAAACATGTATTTAGACTATAGTACAGACTAAAGGTCAATAATATAAAATTTAAATTATAGTACAAATGTCAATCGTCAATGCTTAAGTTATACTCACTTGTCCTAAGCTTAGAGTAATGGCTACTCTCTGTAGCTCTCCTCCCGAGAGATTGAGTACTTCTTGGTCCATGATGTTCTCAATCTGAAGCGGTTTCATCACGTCGGTAATGAACTGGGGATGGATGTACGAGTCCCTGATCTTATTGTGAAGGAGCTGGCGAACGGTCCCCGGGAACTTCGGACTTATCTTTTGAGGCTTGTAAGAAATGTTTAGTTGAGGAACAGTTTCTATAGGAAAAGAGAAGGAGAGAGAGAGAGAGAGAGGTTGTACAGTATGAGAAAGGAGACACGTGTTTTTAAAAATACTATTCTTGTAAGGAATTTTAAAATTCCATTTAGCATAATTTGCACTTTGAAGTCTTCCTTGATATGGCTTCGGTCTTAATATTTAAAAAAATAATTAGCAAAAATACAATTAATAAAATCCAACGATTGGAATTGATTAAAAGCACAATTAGCATTAATTGATAATCTATGTATAATACAATGGAGATATTACCATCAGTGTCAGGTGCTAGATGTCCCGCCATTAATCTAATAAAAGTCGTCTTCCCAGTCCCATTCTCTCCCAGCATTACGATGATCTCGCTGTCTGTGAATTCTCCTGATTGGACATCAAGCTCAAACGAGCCCAACTTCTTGGACATCTTTGGATAGGAATAACGTCTCATTCTTTTAATCTCTTCCTACAGATAGACATGAGGTCAAATATATTAAAAGTACTAGTGTAATTACATGTGCACTATTACTAGTGACAAACATATAGTATGTACATGTATTTCTATCCTATTACTGTTTTATTAATTTTTTCGCAAAATTAAAATCTCATAAAAAATCCAATCTTGATTGTAATCAGCTCAAAGTTTCTACACAACTTAAAAACATGTATATCTATCGGAAAAAATTATAAAAATTAAGATTTCTCTCCTTTTCATTTTTGGTGAAATTTGGCCTAAGTCGCTGTACTATAGTACAGAGACTTTGCTCCCATTTTTGAGTAACTTAAAAAATTCGTAAAAAATCCAAACTTGATCAGAATCGGCTCAAACTTGCTACACGACATAAGAACATGTATATGCATCAGAAAAAATTATAAAAACTAAGAATTCTCTCCTTTTCATTTTTGGCAAAATTTGGCCAAAGTCCCTGTATATAGCACAGAGACTTTGACCCAATTTTTGAGTAACTTTGCAGCTTTGAATATAATAATTTATAACTGAACATTTTCAGTATATACAATACACACGTGCTGTCTCTGTCATACACTTACAGTGTCAGCTGTCTCCGAGACTTTAAATACTAAACTAGTTTCTCTGAATCGAAGGTTCTCAGACGGAATGAAACCGTCAAGAAATATGTTGATACCTTAAGAACAAAAGAAAGTGAGAGTAGGAGGATAGTGGAGTGATAGTAGGAAGAGAAGAGGAAAGAAAAAGTGAAAAGAAAGTGACAAAGTAATACACCAAGTGATACTTAGGAAGAGACAGGGAAACAGTGAATAATATACATGGAAGGGAGAGAGAGAGGAGAGAGAGAGGAGAAAGAAAATATACAGCACAACAGATTATAAATTTTCAGGGATACATGCATATTTTGCGAATCAGTCAAAATTAAGAGGTCAACCATATAAAATTTTGTAGCTCTGTGTACCAATTATCCTAATTTCAAGGCCATTTAAAATAACCAGCTACATATACATAAGTTATATTTCATGATATCCTTACCTTCTCTAACACCAGAAGGCAGTGTCACTACTCCATAGACTCCAGGGACTCCGTAAAGACAACAAATAAAATCAGAGAGATAGTCCAAGACACTCAAATCATGTTCTACTACTATCACATACCTTGAGAGGGAGAGGAGAGGATAAATGGAGTCAGTTACACTCTATTCCTAACCTGTCTTCATTCAGTAATTGTCTAATGGCTGAAGCTGCCTTTAATCTTTGTTTTACGTCAAGATAACTTGATGGCTCATCAAACATATAACTATAAAAATAATAATAATAATAATAAACTAATTTGTACATACCAACATACAAATCATACTATATAATTGTACTGTACACAAACAACTATCTTTGATGACACACACACACACAATTCAACATACACCACTGAATAAGATAGCAAATGTAATTACAAATAGTCAAACACAATAGCTAGCCTTTTGCCCACACAATCATGAATCAGATATTTTATAAAATGATTGGCATTTATTATCCATACAAGAACTGATGCAGCTGTGTATTGAATAGGAGGAGAGCATAACCACAAGTTTACTAAAATAGGTTAATACAGGACACAGTAAATGTACTGAGAGTAGCAGCTGCTACACACTAACCACCAAATTAGGTCATTCCATGCATTACCACACAAGTATGTTATTCAAATGTGGTGGATCCAGGTGGCTGTAGTATAGAGAAAGGGTAGGAGTATTTACAGGACATTATAATATGGTTCAATGGAGTACCACTACCATATCAGCCCTCAAATTAATTTTGTTAACAAGATTAATTAAAGATTGGCTCCCCACACACTAGGCAGTGCCTGTCTCCTCCCTTTATTAATTATTTATGATTATGATTAATATAGAATGTTTATTACTTCTCTCTCTCTCTCTCTCTCTCTCTCTCTCTCTCTCTCTCTCTCTCTCTCTCTCCCCCCCCCTACATGTCAGCTCTCTGTATACAGACTACAGCACAGGCAAAACGTTGGAGCTCTCCTCCGCTGAGATCCTCAATATTACGATCTCTCACAGCAGCAAGATCTGTAAAGAGAAAAAACAGAGAAGGAACAAAAAGAAAGATTTACATATTATACTATATCAGAACCAAGTAAAAACAAATTATTATTATTATTATTATTATTATTATTATTATGCTGCTGTTATTGTTAGCAGGTTTCTTGTTGATTCAGTTTCTTTGCTTACCAAATTGCTCGCACACTGACTCTAGCACCCCCATCTCATTCTTCTTATCCAGCATTCCGTTAACAGTCCCTTTGACAGCTTTAGGTATCTGATCAACATATTGAGGCTTAATACAAGCCTAATGAAGGAGAGAGTGAGAGTGAGAAAGAGAGAGAGAGAGAGAGAGAGAGAGAGAGAGAGAGAGAGAGAGAGAGAGAGAGAGAGAGAGAGAGAGAGAGAGAGAGAGAGAGAGATTGGGGGAAAGAGAAACCACAATAGGAAGACACTGTGATTTTAAAATGTATTACAATGTTCATATATGTACAAGCACATGGTGTACATGTACACACAGCAGATAACAAAAATAAATAATAAATAACTTTCCCAAATCGCAATGTATAATCAATAGATCGTTATCATTTACCTTTAAATCATACTCTACTATTTTAGTGAAGTAGTTTTGTAGCTCCGAGCCACGAAAGTGAGTGAGTATCTCCTGCCAACTGGGAGGATTCTGTATAAATACAACAAAAGAAAGTATGTACATGTACATGTATGATATATCATCAATCTTTCTCCCCTTCTACCTCTCTTTAAAACAATAATTATGCTCATCTTTCTTAACCCTCTCTCTCTTTTACATGCATCTTTCCTTCTCTACTCTAAAGTAATGGCTGTAGATTGACTTTTAAGTTACATAGCCTAGTACTATGCTACAGTTGGTCATTGTTACCAAAATAAAATGCTAGGATTAATGTGGACAATTAATTAGTCACGGAATATAATCTTTAACAATATTCACTAATTACAACAATTACAGTAATCAACAGAAAAGTCACTCTAAGGCACATTGCGTATATATTCCACCCCCCAAACTAACTGAGAACTGTCCAAGGTTAGGTTGGAGTTTCCCGGAGAGTATCTTGAGTGCCGTCGACTTCCCGATACCGTTAGTACCCACTAGACCGAGGACTACCCCCTGACGAGGGACGGGGAGACGGTGGAGCTTAAACGAGTTGGCAGAATAACGATGAGTCGTGTCCTTCTCGAGATTACTCGGTAGATTAATAATGACTATTGCACTAAATGGACATTTCTGTGAGTGAGAGAAAGAGAAAGAAAGGAAAAGACGTAATTTAAAATCTAAATCTAATAAATTAGACGTAATCCATGTAATACATGTATATACATCAATAAAGTATAAATCAACGTAATAAAGCATATAATTTCAAAGAGAAATAACTAGCCAATATTTCTGTATGCATAACTGTATCGGCACCACAACTTCCTATCCCCAGATTAAACACACATTAATTAATAATTAAAATTTTCTTTTCACCTTTACGCATATACCACAACCAATGCAGAGTTCCTCCGATATCTTAGCCAACTTATCAGCTGGAGTAGCCTCTATACACAATTTACCTTATAAGGAAAAAAGAGGGAGAGAAAAATTATTGTGTTTTAATTTATTGATTTTATTTTTTGAAGGATAAATAATAGCCTTCATTTCTTCCTTACCCATTTTGTTAACAGGGCAGGACCTCCTGCACTCTTGCTTGCATTTCTTTGGTTTGCAACGGTCGCTGTTGACAATGGCAATCCTTGTCAACTTGTCAGCCATCTTCTCTTTCACAAACCACGTGTCAAACAAACGCCATTTTGTTTGTGGGCGTGGCTCAACACCGCCTATTTGTTGTCATGGCTACTCTAACACCAATGGCAGGGGAAGCCAATTCATTGGCCTTGCTCAATGATTTACTGCACCCTCCAGAAAAAGAGGGCCAGGATGAAGATCAGGTGAGGTCCATACAGCCTAAAGCAAGCCTTGATATTATTATTTCAGCCAGAAAAGGTGACTCCTTCTCCATATGCCCACCCTGGCTCAATTGGCCCCCCAGCTTCATCAACCACTAGAGAGAAGGAGAGGAGTGACAAGGGTATATGGGACCAAGAGGAAGTCCAGGAAGCAACTGAAATCGCCTTTGATGATGACAGAGCAGAACCAGAGTGAGTACCTCATAGTTATGTGAGGTATTTATTGGCTATCAATGGAGGTGTTAAAAACCGAGGCCATTTAGCTCAATAGTGGAGTGCTAATGTGCCAAGAACCTGATTCATTCTGTCTGGCTCCCATCTGGGGAATGCTTGGGGCAAACAACTTGGGACAAATTTATGAATGAGTGGAATTTATTTTTGTTGCAAAAGCCTACATGTATGTTTATACATTTAAGGAATGGATAGCTAAATTCTACATTCAAATGCGCCGCATATAAGCGTCTAATCTAGTACAATTACTTAGGAGATTTTCTCGATAATAATCATTTTTATTACTTTTTATTTTCTTTGTCCACTTTACTCTCAAGATATGAAATGATGTTCAAGCAGGCAGTAACTACGGAAGACATATTCCTTGGCATGACAAACAAGACACCACTCACTTCAGCTTGCGAAGACTTGTTTGTAAGTTTAAAATAACACAAGCAACGCCTTTTATTTCTAATGACAAATTGAAAGTTGTATATGTAATCACAAGTCTTTCTTTCCTTCTGTTTCACTCTCTATCTTTCCTCTCCTCCTCTTTTTTCTCTTTCTCTATACTACATGCAGTTAAGAATACACCTTCCTAATGTACAGTATAAGGATGTGGATTTGGTAGTAACAAGCAAGCACATTGATTGCCAGACTCCAATACAGTAAGAGCAAGAGAGAGAGGGGGGGGGAGAGAGAGAGAGAGAGAGAGAGAGAGGAGAGAGAGAAGGTCGGTGTGTAGACTGAAAGGTTAGGCGTGTGCATAATGTGAATCCTTGTTTTTGTTTCAGTGTTGACTTATGAACTGTAGCATGGTCTTAATCTACCACTTTATATTTCTCAATATCATAACAGCATAATCTCAATGCATATCCTCATGATTATGTTTGTGTTTGTGTGGATAGTCAGGATTGGTAATTTGTTAATGCTATTTTAGCTACATACGTGCATCATGACTATGTGTATAGTAACTATTGTCTCTCTTTTCCTCCTTCTTCTCGTCTCTTCTTCCAGTCATTTAGGTCTATATCTTCCTCATACAGTCGATCACAAGAGTGGTAAAGCAAAATGGCTAAGCGAAGAGCAGATATTAGAAATAACACTAAGAGTGACAAGGGAATATGATTTCCTTAATAAATGAATAATGAAGAAATGAACTTGATATCTCTGAGACTATAATGAATCCATTCACTCCTTTTAATTATTTTAATCCTCCTTTTCTTTGTCGCTCTCGTTTCTCTGCCTTATTTCTTTTGTATCCTTCTTTGTCTTCTCTCTCCCTCTCTGTCTCTCTCTCCAAGAATCCGTACATTGATGTTCTCTAATTTTTGTTTACAGTATCATATTGTTATTGCATTAGAAATATTTAATTAGGGCAGTTAGAATGACACTATGTATTGTTTTAGTAAAGAAATGCCTCCATAAGGGGCACAAGTACTGCTGGAATGATTGCGGTTTGCAGTAATGCGATAAAATCTCCATCAGCCACAATCTATTATTCATAGACAAAGTGCAGGGGGACAAGATTCACAACCCAGATAGACGGTGACGTCATATGGTTGCTAGGGGTCGCTATGGACCTGACCAATCAGAATAGAGTACATAGCCGCCCACTTCCTCCCAAGTTCACCAAAGTCAACCCGCAGCCCTTGCAGCTTCACAGTCGCCCTCGGATCTGCTGTCTCTGCCTGCTTTAGCTTATATCGTCAACGTTTTCAAGAGAAAGTAAGTCCAGAGAGGGCTGAGAGGCTCCTTGCAACCCAGCAATGCCTTCCCCTACCCCCACTCTTTCCTAACTCCTAAGACTTCTAATTGCCTCGTGGTGTCCACCCTGGATGGACTCCACTGATACTCATCTCCATCTTTTGATATTGTCATTTGTTTTCTGTAGCTATTCATCATGTCTGACAAGCCTGACGTATCTGAAGTAACTAGCTTCGATAAGTCTAAGCTGAAGAAAACCGAAACCCAGGAGAAGAACCCTCTTCCAACTAAAGAGAGTGAGTAACAGCTGTTACCATTTGCACCCGTTTACACATGTTCCTTTTCTCTCCCTCTTACAGCTATCGAACAAGAAAAGTCTTCTTAAGCTGTCTTCTCTCTGTATCTCGTGTTGTAGTTATGACCTGTCTGTCTATTAACTCTTAACTTAAACAGTTCCACTCTCTTTTCTCGACCTCCCCCTCTCTCTTTTCTCCTGCTTTGTGGTGGTGAGAATGAGGAGGGGGTGGAAGGAAGAGAGAGTGTGTACTTTTATGTTTCAAATTTAAGTCTCTTTAACTTGTGTTATTATTATTTAGCAGTGAATAGAGAGTTATTACAATTATTATTATTATTAAGCAAAAGCTGGTAGAAATTAATCTTATTATTATGCTCTCTTATTATTTTTGTTTTGATCAGACCATTTTTGAAGAGAAAACCTGTTAAAGAAATGACATTGTCAAATGGGGTAGACCTAGACCATAGTGGCTACTATAATTACCATTATGAGTAGTGTAGTACTATGCTATTCAATGCCACACACTTGGTTAAAGTGGATTCATTATACAGCATAGTTGCTAAGATAACAAAAACCACTTCCATCTTAATAGCCTTATTTCAAATTAGAAGTGTAACAGCTGGATTGTAATCATTTTATAATACAATATAAATAATATATACAAAATGCTGCGGCAAATGCAAGAACAAAGTTATTAATATGCTTCGGCCATTTTCTTATATCCGCCGATCCATTTATTGATGTTGTCTTTGTGAATGTTGCGAGCGGCTTTCACAGAATCCGTATCCATGGGATTCGCTTCTCTAAGATCTAAATGATGAGCGCCATCATTGATGATAACTGCAATGAGAGAATCGGAGATATTGTCCAAGACAACACCAGCACTCCATGGATCCAGATCACCATTACTAAGAGGAGGGAGGGAGGGAGGGGTGGGTCAAGGGATGGAAGAGAGAGATAGGCACTAATTAAAAATATCTTTATCAATACTCATTACAATAGTACACCACATTTATCATAACAAAGTGAGAGTGACAAAAGAATACACACACACAAACAAACACTGTCAGAGGCCCACCCTACACAAACCAGTCAAACCTGAAGACAATATTTGAAAAAGCTGATATATTCTTTCCATTGTAAACCTTCTCTATCCAATAGGGGCGTGGCTGAATGCCAGGAAAACTATCTTGACAATTCTTAACGTAATTATTAACTGTCCACTACACAAGAGAGAGAGAGAGAGAGAGGGAGAGGGAGAGAGAGTTAGGTGTAAAGAAAGCAATTACTTCCTGTGTTTCACACAGTGCAGCCAAAAATTATACGGTGATGAGTTTATACAGGAGGATATTATATTATAAATCTCTCTCTCTCTCTCTCTCCTTACTTGTTGCTTGGGGAAGGCATCATTGTCTCCTCCTTTGCTACACATTGGCATAGCCATCTCAGTACAATACTAGACATAAAAAGAAATCAAGAAAGAAGGAATGAAAGCAGAGAAATGGAGAAGGAAAATGACTTCATAATAAAATGGTGGCTCATGCATATGTATTTCTTTCTTATATACATGTACCTGGTAGGACCATCCTTTTGCTCCCAGATCTGTTGAACTCTCCTTGTTTAAATCCAGGCAGCTGCTCTGACCTGAGTAATTGTAATACACCTGCATTGCTGTGGATAAAGCTTGTAACAGCTGTGTGTGTGTGAGAGAGTAAGTGAGAAATTAGAGTAAGAATGTTTTGAAGATAAGGGATAGGAAGAGAGAGAAAGAAAGAAAGAGAGAATGGAGTAACATGAGTATTAAAATGAACAGAGATAGAGAGAGAGAAGTATATACATGGATGTACAAGTATGTTTAGCAGAAAGAGAGAGAGAGAGAGAAAGAGGAAAATAAAAGAGACAAACAAAGAGACACAGATAATGAGAGAGTAAGTGAGATGGAGGAATGACTACTACTAATCACTCAACTGACAAATCGCACTCCTCTCAAGAATACAAAACAAACTCGCTATTCCAGATTATTGTACTGCCTACAAAACTAACAGAACAGCTGGGGAGTTGTATTAACCATATGCTACGAACCCAACAGATACACACAAGCCTTGTTGACATACAAAAGTGCATTAGATATAACATAGCAAGAAGACTGCCAATTAATATCATTATTATTATGATTTTTACTTTAATATCATCATCTTCAGTTGTGAAAGTCTGTGACAGCTTTTGACAGGTTACCTAATATCACAAATAATATCAAATATAACAATGGCATAATGTCATGATAGTGATAAGAATGAGAGAGCTATCAAAAGAAGATATCAATGCACAAGTACTGGATATCAGTTCCATACTTATACAGTAGCTCATTTATTAATGATAAAAATGATCAAAATCTAAGGCTCAAGGCAGTACAAAGTTTAGTGTAACATGTCTCTCATTCCTGTTCATTCAATGAAAAGAACATGTAACTGTGTGATGTTAATACTATGCTACATGGATGCCAATTTACATGTACATGTTACATATGTACTGTAAAGGTGAGTGTGTGTGTGTGTGTGTGTGTGCGTGCTAGTTAGTGTCATACATTGAGTGGCCAAGCTGGCAATGGTTCCATAAAGTTAGCAGGATAAGGATAATTCACTGGAAAAATGAGAGAGAGAAGTGTGACAGTGATATATAGTAAATATAGAAAAAGAGAGAGGGAGAGAGAGGGAGAGAGAGAGAGAGAGAGAGAGAGAGGGAGGGAGAGTAGGAGAAAAAGTAGGAGAGAGAGAGAGAGAGAGAGAGGAGAGGGAGAGAGAGAGAGGAGGGGTGAGCAGTAAGTAAAGTGAACAATAGATAAAGGAGGGTATACATGTGAAAAGTGGGTGGATAAATGATAAAATGTTTGATAAAGACACACAGAGACACACATACATGTACACTCAGCAATGCCACTACTACTGCCACTACTACACATGCTTCTAATTAAGCTACTCACTCATGGCCAAGTTAAACCAAACGTCTTGTAGCCAAGACATAAGTGTCAATGAATCCTTAAGTGGCTGGCAGAGAGAGAATGTGGTGGAGAGGAGAGACAGACCACCTAAACCACATAAAAACAATACTAAACGGCTTCCCATTAGAGAATAGGACACAAATAAATTAAGTGTGCACCTGGGACTCACCTGAGGTGGTCCCAGTTTTATTTATGATGTCCCAAGAGCTGAGGACATTGTTGTAGCAATTAGTACTGTATTGGCTCATTGTGGAGGATATAATCTCATTTGCTTTCTGGGGAGAAGGAGGTGGGAATGATGGAGAGAGAGAGGGGGGGAAGGATAGAGGAAGGTGGAGAGAGAGAACAAGATGGAAATGTAAAGAGAGAAGGAATGACTCTGTATTACATACCCCACAGTCACACAAACCAGGAAACTGCCAAATAGGAGCTGAAGCTGCTATTGAACTAAAAGAATAAAAGAAAGAAGGAGAGAGAGAAGGGAAGGATGGGCAGAGAAAAGAGAGTGAGAGAGAAAGACATGTCATGAGGATTATTATTATACACTTAAGAGAGGCTTTATGATTGTTGTTGGTCATATTTGGATAATTAAATGTAAAAGGATATGTATCATGTATGATAGTAAAGGCCAAAACTATTATTAAATCATTACAATAAAAGGAAACCAATCATTAGTAGACTATCCACCTACCCAACCACAACACTAGGATACTTCATCCTTATCCAGGCTGAGAGCATTCCTGGAGAGAAAGAGGGGGAGAGAGAGAGAGAGAGAGAGAGAGAGAGAGAGAGTGAGAGAGAGTGAGAGAGAGACAGAGGCAGAGACAGAGAGAGACAGAGACAGAGAGAGAGACAGAGAGTGAGAGAGAGACAGAGTGAGAGAGAAAGAGAGAGAGAGTGAGAGAGAGAGGGGAGGTGAAAGAGAGAGGGAGAATGTAAATGACACAAAAATTAAAGAAAAGGAAGTGAGGAAAGACATGCATAAATAGGACAAAAAAGAGAGCATAGTAAAGCATATAGAAATAGGTCAAAGTACCTCCATATGATCCACCAAATGCTACCACAGGAACATCTCCATACTTGCCCTTCAAATCATTTATCAGCAAAACAAAGTCGGCCAGTGCCTGCTCTGACGTGAGGTAGCCTAAGGTACTCAAGTTGGCATAGGATTCTGCTCCAAATGGTAGAGTATTCCCGTAGTACCGGTGCTCGGCAAACACTACGAGAGCCTTGAATTCAGGGGCTATGTCCCAAACAAAACCCTGAGAGAGAAAAAATTAAAATCATATTATATTAAAAGAATAACATATGTCACATTGTAAGATGTAGCAACCTTGTATAACCTTGTAGCACATGATTTTGACAAAGACAGAGAAGCATAAATAATGTAATATCATCGTTACTATAATTAGCATCATAAATAGATTACAGTATCATTATACACACTAATTATCTCTTAAGTGAAATAGAATAAGAGTATAGACTTACTTAGTCAATAGTAATTATAACATGTTATAGAGTAGAGCAGGGTTTCCCACAAAGCATGCTAAGTGAGCTAAACAGCACTATAATAGAGTGCATGACTTTTGTAGCAACTTTTTAAAAAAATCATAAAAAATCCAATTTTGATTGGAATGTGCTAAAACTTTCTAAGCAACATAAGTACATGTATATGCATCAAAAAATATATATAAGTGGGGAAATGTCTTCTTTTCAATTTCGGAAAAATTTGGCTCGAGACCATGTACTATAGTACAGGGACTTTATTCAAATTTTTGAGTGACTTAAAAAATTCATTAAAAATTCAATTTCGATCAGAACCAGCTCAAACTTTCTACACAACATAAAAACATGTATATGCATCAGAAAATGTAATAAAAATGGAGAATTCTCTCTTAGTCATTTTTGGTGAAATTTGGCCCCGACCATGTACTATAGTACAGGGACTTTGCTCAGATTTTCGAGGAACTTTAAAAATTCGTAAAAAATCTAATTTTGATTTGAATTCACTCAAACTTCTATACAACATAAGTACATGTGTATATGCATAAGAAAAAAACTTAAAAGTGGAGAATTCTGTCTAGCAATTTTTGGCAAAATATCCCGCAAAAGTCGTGGCAGCCATTTTGAAGTGGGGTGAATCCTATTTAGTAATGCTACTGCGTTTTTTAAAATAGTACAGGGTATTGGAACAACTTTTAAAAATCTACTAAAATGAAGTTAAAATCTATGCCAAAATCATGTGAAAAAAGCTGGAATAGAGTGTCCTATTTACAAGTTGATACATGCAATCAGAAGCTCATGATCTTCTCTTGAATATAATACATACATGTACAGTATCCCACATTCCTATAAAAAGTTATTCCAGTTTTTCTTGGGTCAAACTCAGTTGGGATGTAGTAGTACATGTCTACATGACTACATGTACAAGTCAAGTACATGTACATGTAGTCATGTATGAGTAGGTTGTATATACATGTATTACTGCTACATGTGTATTATCTAATAAAGGATAGTTGAAGAAAATTGCATACATCATGTACATGTAACAGTCTAGTCTTATGGACTGGTGACTGATGAGCTATTGACAATTAATTAAAGAAAAATTCCATTCTTATGTAGGCCCAAAAGGTGCAAAAAATTAAATTATAAATGCAATAAAAATTGTAGATGGTGCTCAAAAAATTTTTGATCTGAATCACAATATTCCAAATTCACGTAAGGAGATTCAGCTATAGGGAGGGCTGATACATGAATAAAGAGGAAAGCAGCTGACTGTAGAACTATGAATAATGATACTAAAATTCATTTCTATTGTGTTGTAATTGGTAATTATAATCATAATTCAATTAATCATTCAGCAATGCAATCCAATAGTTCGTTAAGAATGGGCGTGGCCAGGCAACTAACCGTGTTATTAGCAAACCACGTTATATCTCCTTCATTTCCACAATAAAAGAATATCGGACCACCATTGTCTTTGTCCCAGAATGCATCATTGAGCAAATAACGCTGAGAAAACGTGACGTTTGACTCAAAGTTAAAATGATCAATCTAAAATGAAAGTAGGTGTGGTTAGAAGGTTTGTTCTTTTAGTGTTTTTTTCACTCACAGGTTGCTTAAAATACAGTGTTTGATACTCGTACGAGCTCTCACTATTTCCTCTTGGTAAATTTTTCAGTGATCTGGGGTTTAGTAAACCAGACGTGTATGAGACTAGAATGAAGAGGAACAAAGAGAAGGATGAAATCCGAGTAGCCATGTTTTGTGGGCGGGGATTAGCTTCAGTCACGCCTTTAACTTTTAAAATTAAAAAAATGTAAAATCCAGTTCATGCCCAAGTAAATTGAAGAAAAATTTATGGAGTAGGCAGCATAAATTTAGATAAATTTAAAGGTCAAAACTTTGCAGTCAGTCAGGCTTACTTCACATCAAAGCAGCTTACAGGTTTTGTACAAAAAGAGAAAATTAAAGTATCTTCACATTTAAATGTAGGCCTTAAACATGGTGAAAATAGCTTGTTGAAAAAACTACTGACTGAACTAGCTCCATCATGCTACTACTTTTCTCAGTTTTCTCTTGTCTAACAATACAGAGACCAGGTGTAGTTCAGTTGTCACTCAAACATTTCTAATATTGAAATCCCTCATTCTGGCACTTCATACAATCCATCATTCAAGGATCATCAGGTATATATATAGCCATCAGTAGTTATAACCATTCATAGCAGTGTTTTATTGTATCTATTTAACATGCAATTGTAAATATGGTCAGTGGCACGTGGTACGTGGTACCAATTTAAAAACTGTTGATCACTGTAAAATTTAGAAATTAATTAGATCGAAAGATGTGGGGAAGCCTTTGAAAAAGTAGTTGTTTACAATTTGGTGCCAGAAATTTATTTGTATGTTGTTGGAAAGTTTGCTTTATATGCCAAGCTACTTAGCTACATGATTCACGGTCATCACAAGCATACCAATGACTTGTCCTGTCGACTTTAGTTTGACAAGAATGTCTAGTTCTTACTGTCTTACCTTTCTTCTCTCCTTCATTGTCCTATTGTATGAAGCTAATGCCTCATCAGGTATGGGTCACTGTACTACTGGCTATCGTACTCCTTCCCTCTATCACCAGTACTGCTGCTTATCTGCTAATAATGGAAAAGCTTTTAAAATGAATGAAAGTAGTTCTTACACATACATTTTCTGTCCAACTGCTGGTCTACCAAAGGCTTTATGTTACTCATTGGGATTAATCAAATTTTATTCTTGCAGTGAAGTATTAGAGAACATTCCCAATACAGCATCAGGCTATTATAGCATCAGTCAAAGTAATGGGAGTATTGTTAGTGTGTACTGTGATATGGAGGGTAATAACTGTGATGGTAATGGTGGCTGGATGAGAATAGGATACATTAACATGACAGAACCTGGTGCTACCTGTCCTCAAGGTCTCTACAACTACACATATGGAAACAAAACACTATGTGATAAATCTCATAATTTAGGAGGTGGATGCAGTGCAACATTCTTTTCAGCAATTGGATTGAACTATACTAAAGTCTGTGGACAGGCCAGAGGATATCAGCTTGGAACTACTGATGGTGTTTATGGAGGCTCTCCAAACATTGATGGTGCTTATGTTGATGGTTTATCAATTACTCATGGAAGCAACCCACGCCAACATATCTGGACTTATGCTGTTGGAATTGCTTCAAATGAGACATCAGCATATTCATGTCCCTGTAATACTGGGACAACAGCTACTACACTTTCATATGTTGGTGATGATTACTACTGTGAATCAGGAGCAACAACCTCAAATATCCTGCGTAATAAATTTTATCCTGATGACATAATGTGGGATGGTCAGCAATGTGATTTTTTTGAGTCTC
>NW_003546316.1:2484-7103 GCF_000090795.2 Amphimedon queenslandica | reverse complement strand
CATATCTGGACTTATGCTGTTGGAATTGCTTCAAATGAGACATCAGCATATTCATGTCCCTGTAATACTGGGACAACAGCTACTACACTTTCATATGTTGGTGATGATTACTACTGTGAATCAGGAGCAACAACCTCAAATATCCTGCGTAATAAATTTTATCCTGATGACATAATGTGGGATGGTCAGCAATGTGATTTTTTTTGAGTCTCCTTGTTGCTCCAATTCTACAATCCCCTGGTTTATTAAAACCTTACCTCAGTCAGTTACTGATGATATTGAGCTAAGGATGTGTAGCAGTGAGGGATTTGTTAATGAAGCTACTCCAATTGATATGACTGAGATATATATTCGATGAGTGCATGATATTGAACAATAATACATTAAAAATAACATGTCATAATGTCATTAGATGTCTTCAGTTTTGTTGTGTAGGGATACTTGTAGCTTATTTTTATAAAATACAAATTATTTTCATGCAAGATAAAACAGTTGTTGCAGCTGTGGTTGTAGCTAGCGCTGTGGGAATTTGTCATTAAATTGAATTTCTATCAATTATAAACATTTTTCATGCTCGGAAGATTAAATGCAGCTGTAGGAACTAGGCATCTATGAAGATACAGTAGTTGATTAGTACAGGGCTTTGATCCAATTTTTGAGCAACTCAAATTTGATCAAAATCAGCTTAAACTTTCTATACAACATAAGCACATGTTCCTGTATCAGAAAAAATTATTGAAATGAAGCATTATCCCCTTTTCATTTTAGGCAAAATACCAAGCATTGCCAAGCAAAGCAATGCAAAATACCAAAAGTTGAGTAGGCAGAATAAAAAAAGAGCAGTGCAAATTACAAAAATGAAAGTGCATTAAAAAGTTGAAAGCTTTGCAATCTTTGCAGTCACTCAGTCAGGCTTACTCCGCATCAATTAAGGCTTACAAGTTTCGTTCAAAAAGAGAAAATCAAAATAGCTTTATTTAAAAGTAGATCTTAAATGTGTTGAAACAAGCTTCATGTCACTATTATATACATCAGCACTACATATAATGAAAACATGAATTGAATGTACATCACTTTTAAAAATTACAGCAATTAGTGCTTTTCCTGTTTCAGTTTAATCCAACTGACTGAAATCTAGCTTGTTCATGAATGTCTTCATGATACTTTACTTTTCTTTTTTCTTTTGTCTGCATCTTCTTCACAAGCCAATTCTTATGAGGAAAATAATTTAAAAACTTCAGGAACTAAATTCGAGTTTATGAAGTTTTTGAAAACTGTTGATCACTGAAAAATTTAGAAATTTAGATTGACAGATGTTGGAGTACATCTGAAATAGTCATTGTTTACATTAATACATTGCTTTTTTGCATGTCAGAAATTTTTTGTATATGTTGTTGGCAAATTTCCATTTATATTTCAATGTCCATTATCATGGCCATACTAATGACTTGTCCTGTTGGCTTTAGTAAAACGAAAATGTCTTCTTGTTACTTTACTTTTCTTCTCTCCTTCGTTGTCCTATTGTATGAAGCTAATGCCTCATCAGGTATGGGTCACTGTACTACTGGCTATCATACTTCTTCCCTCTATCACCAGTACTGCTGCTTATCTGCTAATAATAGAAAAGCTTTTAAAATGAATGAAAGTAATTCTTACACATATATTTTCAGTCCAACTACTGGTCTACCAAAGGCTTTATGCTACTCATTTTTTGAGATTAACTACCTACCACTTTCACTATCTATGTATAGACCTTGATAGACAAATATGGATGTACATATAAAATAGTATAGTTTACTATTCTTAATAATTTCCTTTGACTAATATTCAGAATTGACATCATGCGTATACCTTGTTACGGAGGAGTTTTTGTATGTTGTTGAGCAAATTCCCAGAAGTAGTGCTTTATGTTCCGTGTCCAGCCTACATTATTTATAACTGATGTACAAATAACTTGCTATAGTTTGACAAGAATGTCTTCACATTACTTTATTTTTCTTCTCTCCTTCATTGTCCTATTGTATGAAGCTAATGCCTCATCAGGTATGGATCACTGTACTACTGGCTATCATACTCCTTCCCTCTATCACCAGTACTGCTGCTTATCTGCTAATAATGGAAAAAGAATCAAATCGAGAGAAAATAATTCCAACAAATATATCCTGTGTCCAACTGCTGGTCTACCAAAGGCTTTATGTTACTCATTAGGATTAATCAAATTTTATTCTTGCAGTGAAGCATTAGAGAACATTCCCAATGCAGCATCAGGCTATTATAACATCAGTCAAAGTAATGGGAGTATTGTTAGTGTGTACTGTGATATGGAGGGTAGTAACTGTGATGGTAATGGTGGCTGGATGAGAATAGGGTACATTAACATGACAGAACCTGGTGCTACCTGTCCTCAAGGTCTCTACAACTACACATATGGAGGCAAAACACTATGTGATAAATCTCATGATTTAGGATATGGATGTAGTGCAACATTCTTTTCAGCCACTGGATTGAACTATACTAAAGTCTGTGGACAGGCCAGAGGATATCAGCTTGGAACTACTGATGGTGTTTATGGAGGCTCTCCAAACATTGATGGTGCTTATGTTGATGGTTTATCAATTACTCATGGAAGCAATCCACGTCAACATATCTGGACTTATGCTGTTGGAGTTACTGCAGATGAGACATCAGCATATTCATGTCCCTGTAATACTGGTACAACAGCTACTACACTATCATATGTTGGCGATGATTACTACTGTGAATCAGGAGCAACAACCTTAAATATCCTGCGTAATAAATTTTATCCCAATGACATAATGTGGGATGGTCAGCAATGTGATTATCTTGAGTCTCCTTGTTGCTCCAGTTCTACAATCCCCTGGTTTATTAAAACCTTACCTCAGTCAGTTACTGATGATATTGAGCTGAGGTTGTGTAGCAGTGAGGGATTTGTTAATGAAGCTACTCCAATTGATATTATTGAGATATATATTCATTGAGTGCATGATATTGAACAATAATACATTAAGAATAACATGTCATAATGTCATTAGATATGTCTTCAGTTTTGTTGTGTAGTGATACATTTAGTTTATCTTTATTGAATACAATTTTTTTGATGCATAATAAAACAGTTGTTGCAGCTGTGGTTGTTGCTAGCCCTGTCGGAATTCGGCATTTAATTTAATTTTTATGTATTATAAAAAATTTTATGCTTAAATGCAGCTGTAGGAACTAGGCATCTATAAAGATACAGTAGTTGATTAGTACAGGGGCTTTAATTTTTGAGCAACTGAAACTTTCTACACAACATAAGTACATGTATCTGTATTAGAAAAGTTATTGAAATGAAGTATTATTCCCTTTTCATTTTTGGTAAAATGCAGAGCATTGCCAAAGCAAAGCAATGCAAAATACCAAAAATTGAATTGAGTAGCTGTAGGTAGAATAAAACAATAGCACTGGTACTAATTACAAAAATGCAGATGCATTTGAAAGTTGAAATCATTGCAATCTTCTTAGGCTTACTCCATATCAACAAGGCTTACAGTTTTTGTTCAAAAAGAAAAAAATCAAAGTATAGTTTCATTTAAATGTGAGCCTCAAATGTGTTGAAGCTAACTTATGTCACTATATCAATGCTGCATATTATTTCAGTTTAAGCTTCATTTCTACTGACTGAACTAGCTCCTTCATGTTACTGCAGAATGTCTTCACACTACTTTACTTTTCTCAGTTCTCTTTTGTCTAACAATGCAGAGACCAGGTGTAGTTTTTCACTCAAATATTGCTAATATTGAAATCCCTCATTCTGACACTTCATACAATCCATCATTCAAGGATCATTAGGTATAACCATCAGTAGCTATAACCATTCATAGCAGTGTTTCATTGTATCTATACCATAACATGCAATTGTAAATATGCTCAGTGGCACATGGTATCAAATTAAAAACTATTGATCACTGTAAATTTAGAAATTAATTTAGATCGACAGATGTGGAAGCCTTTGAAAAAGTAATTGTTTACAATTTGTTGCCAGCAATTTCTTTGTGTGTTTTGGAAAGTTTGCTTTATATGCCAAGCTACATGATTCATGTTCATCACAAACATAACAATGACTTGTCCTGTCGGCTTTAGTTTGACAAGAATGTCTTCTTACTGCCTTTCCTTTCTTCTTTTATGTTGCTCCAATTCTACAATCCCCTGGTTTATTAAAACCTTACCTCAGTCAGTTACTGATGATATTGAGCTGAGGATGTGTAGCAATGAGGGATATCCTGATGAAGCTACTCCAATTGATATTATTGAGATATATATTCATTGAGTGCATGATATTGAACAATAATACATTAAGAATAACATGTCATTATGTTACTGTGATTGTTTCACTATAATGTATA
This sequence comes from Amphimedon queenslandica, assembly GCF_000090795.2. Taxonomy (NCBI): domain Eukaryota; kingdom Metazoa; phylum Porifera; class Demospongiae; order Haplosclerida; family Niphatidae; genus Amphimedon; species Amphimedon queenslandica. The sequence goes on along the minus strand of NW_003546316.1, from coordinate 2,700 downwards.
GTTCGTTAGTAAGTTTTAGTATTATCAAGAGTCCATTATATTTTAGATATAATGGACCCTTGGTATTATTAATAGTTAAGTAACAAAACATTTTACTTTGAGTCAGTCACAGTATTCATACAATAAATAAAGAATAGTCATTGTATACTAAAAATATAATTTTACTTTCTTTCCTTTTGCTGGTTGCCATATTCCTGTTCATAGCTACTGCAATGA
>NW_003546316.1:0-2474 GCF_000090795.2 Amphimedon queenslandica | reverse complement strand
AGTCAAAGTAATGGGAGTATTGTTAGTGTGTACTGTGATATGGAGGGTAGTAACTGTGATGGTAATGGTGGCTGGATGAGAATAGGATACATTAACATGACAGAACCTGGTGCTACCTGTCCTCAAGGTCTCTACAACTACACATATGGAAACAAAACACTATGTGATAAATCTCATTCAGGAGATGGATGTAATTCAACATTCTTTTCAGCCATCGGATTGAACTATACTAAAGTCTGTGGACAGGCCAGAGGCTATCAGTTTGGAGCTCCAGAGGGTATTTATCCAAATGGTGGAGCAGAGTCTCGATACATTGATGGTACTTATGTTGATGGTTTATCAATTACTTATGGAAGCAATCCACATCAATATATCTGGACTTATGCTGTTGGAGGTTATGAAGATGAAACATCAGCATATTCATGTCCCTGTAATAATGGTTCAACAACTGCTACACCATCATATGTTGGTAATGATTACTATTGTGAATCAGGAACAACAAGCTATGCTACGAATAAATTTTATCCTGATGACATAATGTGGGATGGTCAGCAATGTGATTATCTTGAGTCTCCTTGTTGCTCCAGTTCTACAATCCCCTGGTTTACTAAAACCTTACCTCAGTCAGTTACTGATGATATTGAGCTGAGGATGTGTAGCAGTCGGGGATATCCTAATGAAGCTACTCCAATTGATATTATTGAGATATATATTCGTTGAGTGCATGATATTGAACAATAATACATTAAGAATAACATGTCATAATGTTACTGTGTAGATCAGCTAGATTGTGATTGTTTCACTATAATATATAGTTTGTTAGTAAGTTTTAGTATTATCAAGAGTCCATTATATTTAGATATAATGGACCCTTGGTATTATTAATAGTTAAGTAACAAAACATTTTACTTTGAGTCAGTCACAGTATTCATACAATAAATAAAGAATAGTCATGGTATACTAAAAATGTAATTTTACTTCTTTTCCTTTTGCTGGTTGCCATATTCCTGTTCATAGCTACTGCAATGATTAGATGTTGCATATTTCTTGTCCAAGTGTTCATTTGGCCAGGTTGTTGGTGGTGAATTGTTAGATTATTTTGATTATGAATTGTGAGTTTTAATTAAATTATAATCAAAGCAATTGCTTTTTGTTTTCTATAATGCATCTAAATCAACAATGAGTTCATACAAATATAAGGCATAGTGATAATGGGCCAGCATAAACAGCATGGAAAATTGTAGTCATTCAAACACAATATGTGTGTTATTTGCCCATTGTTATAATATGCACTCAATCCCAAGCCAACTGTTGTTAGGCAGCTATGAACAAACATGCATGCATACACTAGAAGATGTATGTGGACTCAAATTACAGTCTTGGCTGGTATGCTGAATATGCTCATCATAATTATTGCTAATTATATTGTGTATACTTCTCAGATGCAACTTATTAAATTTTTGTGCTTGCCACAGGCAACAGATTTAGTTTGATGAGAATGTCTTCACACTACTTTGCTTTTCTTCTCTCCTTCATTGTCCTATTGTATGAAGCTAATGCCTCATCAGGTATGGGTCACTGTACTACTGGCTATCGTACTCCTTCCCTCTATCACCAGTACTGCTGCTTATCTGCTAATAATGGAAAAGCTTTTAGAATGAATGAAAGTAATTCTTACACATATATTTTCTGTCCAACTGCTGGTCTACCAAAGGCTTTATGTTACTCGTTGGGATTAATCAAATCTCATTCTTGCAGTGAAGTATTAGAGAACATTCCCAATGCAGCATCAGGCTATTATAACATCAGTCAAAGTAATGGCAGTATTGTTAGTGTGTACTGTGATATGGAGGGTAGTAACTGTGATGGTAATGGAGGCTGGATAAGAATAGGATACATTAACATGACAGAACCTGGTGCTACCTGTCCTCAAGGTCTCTATAACTACACATATGGAGGCAAAACACTATGTGATAAATCTCAGGGATTAGGAAATGGATGTAGTGCAACATTCTTTTCATCCATTGAATTGAACTATACTAAAATCTGTGGACAGGCCAGAGGATATCAGTTTGGAGGTACAGATGGTATTGTTACAAATAGTGGAGGTTCTTACAGCATTGATGGTACTTATGTTGATGGTTTATCAATTACTCATGGAAGCAATCCACGTCAACATATCTGGACTTATGCTATTGGATATACTGAAGATGGGACACGAGCATCTTCATGTCCCTGTAATAATGGTACAACAGTTACAACACCATCATATGTTGGTGATGATTACTACTGTGAATCAGGAGTAACAACCTCAGAAATCAAGGCTCATACATTTTTTCCTGATGATATAATGTGGGACGGTCAGCAATGTGATTGTCTTGAGTCTCCTTGCTGCTCCAATTCTACTAACCCCTGGTTTATTAAAACCTTACCTCAGTCAGTTACTGATGATATTGAGCTGAGGATGTGTAGCA
>NW_003546315.1:321845-323014 GCF_000090795.2 Amphimedon queenslandica | reverse complement strand
TGTAGGTCTCCATCTTCAGGTAGGCTGGCCAATGTGTCTTCATCTACACTGACTCCAATATTCTGGTAATAGATGTTATTAGCCAGCAACCATGTAAGAGCTTCAACAACACTTCTACGGACACGAAAGTCCTTATGAGACTGCTCTCTTTCCTTCCTCACAACGAATATTTCAACTTCTGATGGTAGTCTTGGTAGAGCAGTAGCAAATGACTTAACGTCTTGAGGGAAATTAATGACATGTCCACTGTAGCCATACTGCCCGTGAGGCAGTTTGTATATAGACATCACTGGCAGTACAGCAGACACTAACATTTCCTCTGCTTGTGTGAGTCCCTATAGTGAAAATATAAATTTAAAAAAGCAAGAGACAGTAATAATAAGTGTACTTTTATAATACCTGTAATTGTGATGGTTACTACTCCTGGGTCCATGTTATTCCCACTGGAGTTCAGCTTGGGTATGTGCTTATCCTTAGCACACCTACTGCACTCATTGACTCCAATAGGCTGACGAGACACTGAAAGTGTAGGGAAATTTTTGAAACAAGTGTCACACTTGAGAGACTTGATAGAGGATAAGGTCTCATGATATTTCAGCATCACATCATACGGAGATATCTCATGTTCCGCTATAAATGGGGCTGCTTCACACCTATCACCTTCATGCAGTTCTTCCTCAGATGTGGCCTCACATGCTCTTCTTAATCGAGACCTAGTTCTGTCTCCTGCCTGGCGCATTTCTCTATCAGGAGTTGTCTCTCTCTTCTCAATTGAGACCTGGCTCTGTCTCCTGCCTGGCGCAGTTCTCTATCAGGAGTTGTCTCTCTCTCCCTTCTCAGTTGATACGTAGTCCTGTCTCCTGCCTGGCGCAGTTCTCTCTCAGGAGTTGTCTCTCTCTCCCTGCTTAGTTGATATGTAGTCCTGTCTCCCGCCTGGCGCAGTTCTCTATCAGGAGTTGTCTCTCTCTCCCTTCTCAGTTGAGATCTAGCTCTGTCTCCAGCCTGGCACAGTTCTCTATCAGGAGTTGTCTCTCTCTCCCTTCTCAGTTGAGACCTAGTTCTGCCTCCAGCCTGGCGTAGTTCTCTCTCAGGAGTTGTCTCATGCTGTCTTCTTGATCAAGACCTACTCCTGTCCACTGATAAACGTTGTTGTCTCTGTAGCTGTTGCT
>NW_003546315.1:317679-321825 GCF_000090795.2 Amphimedon queenslandica | reverse complement strand
GCCCCATCCTTGACTCTCCTTTTAGCTAGCCGAGCTTCTCTCTGTTGAGGCGTCTCGTTCCTCCTTCTCTCTCTGTCACGTTCATTGCGAAGAAGCCGCTTCTCTTCTTTGCTACTGCTACTTCCTTGAAAGCTGCTCATAGCTGATAAGAAGTAACAACAATTATGGATAAGACAATACTTTCTTCGTTAAGAGTTTTCTTGCTTTTTACTACTAACAACACGTGTTACGAAAAACCGTATATGATGAAAAAAAACAATAAGAGCAATTATTTTTTTTCAAATACCGCATTATTTTGAATGCAGTTAAATAGGGGTGACGTACGAGGACAGACAGACAGACAGAGTGAGGGACAGATGGGGCGTGACTGAGAGTACTGCTAGAGTGGGGCGAGCTCAGGCTCGCTCCAACAAGAAGTTAGATGGAAAATGTTAACAACGGTAAAGAGAGTGATGATGAAGAGAAGATAGGACAATAGAACAAGGAACAAAAGAACATGTGTGTTATGCGCATGCGTGAAAATAATGAATATTAACAATGATAATGATAATGACAATAATAATATTAATATATATGATTGAAATAATATAATAATTATAATACGTAATAATAACAATAAATGATAAACATACCATTAGTATATAGTTGGAGTACTAAAAGACAAAGCATTGAAAGGCCTAACAAAAGACGCGTGTAAAATTCTGGTTTAAGATAAAATGCTACTTTTGCATTTATTAAAATGAAAGCGATGCATTTTTTCCATATGCTCATTTATTGTTTTGATTATTAAAAAAAACTCTGAAACAGTATGCATGGCAGAGTATACATGTAAGTTTGGATTATAAATTTCAATTTTTCTTTTAAATTTGTGTTTACAAATGTTGACTAAGTCCATTTAAATTGCATTGCACAACAAATACATGTCATGTACTTAAAAATTTTTCTCTTGCTTATTGACAACAAGTCTGTGAGTCAATATCAATTCAAATACATATAATTTTATGCATTGTAGAAATTTTGTTTCTTAAAATGTTTTGGTTCCTGAAACAGTTCCCACAACAATATACTCAATGGAATACAAAAAAATATTTATTTGAGTACCCAACTACCCATGTACTGACAAGGCTCTTCTAAAAGCTTTGACAAGGACTGTTGCTGTCAACTAAGAGATTCCTTGTCGGTTCCAGGGCTGTGTCAAATGAAAATTTCATCCAATAGCTGTCCAATGTTGATACAAGAAGTAATATAGGCGTACTTATGATTTTGATTATTATAATTTTGTTTTACTTATAGCACTGTAGCATCAAATTGCCAGCAATTTAGTATTGCAAAGTTAGTTACTATGAATCTGTTTATTAGTACTACTGTATTAGGCACTACAGTTAAAACGAAGTATACAAGCTATTAATTGATATGGAATACATGTACTTAAGGTAATAATTGTTAGTTTAAAATGTTACAGTTTTCACAGGTCTCTTGGATTTTGAAGTTACAAATGAGATATTATTGAAAAAGCAATTGTAAACTGTTATTTTTATACTATCGGTTTTCCTTTGAGCTGCTACACAATTATTATTATTGATTTTCAAAATAATTAAGAATTATTACTGGTATAAAATTAAAAATCAATTATTATATCATTGCTGCACATTGCACAAAATTCCTTGAGCAGGCCTGACCTCCAATCCTGATTCAGCCCTGTGTCAACCTGACTCATACTGAAATCAGGTCTGGTCCAAGTTCAAGTGTAGGATAGACTAGCTCTGCTACTAACGTCAATCTTATGAGCTTCAAATATTTTTTCATGAATTCTATTAAAATATTTTTCATAATTCAATTTAAACTCTCCACAATGACTAGTCCATATGCAAATGTATGTTTATCGAATAGTTAGGCTTCGATAGAGTTTAACTTTCAGATTAACTTTAACTGGTATGATCAAAATGCCTAAAGTTCTTCCCATCATAATGATGGGTGGGTTTTTTCCTTGGGCAATAATGAGCTATACCTAAATCCCAGCGCTGTTGATATTATTGTATATCTATTTAATCAAACAGATTTATTTTAATTTAAGGTAAGCTTTTTTCTCCTTTTTTTCCAACCGTAAATTCACTATTCTTTTTTTGCTTCACTAAATTCGACTGATTCCAGTTTAATAATAGCAGTTAGTGTCTATAGTATTATGTACCTTGGTTGCACAAATTCTCATCTCTTTCTATAACTTTGGGAAGTATAGTGAAAAGGTTACCTACGTAGCTATAGTATGATTTTAAGTGCTAGCTTTATAATTGTATGGAATTTCAAGTCTTTTTGTTGATTTCCCTAAATCGTTTATCATTTAATATGAATAATGTATAACCTTTGTTGTTTGTTAATTTTTTATGAAACTTTAGTATCTGTGCAGTCCTGTGAGTGCATGTTTACCGCCCTTTACTTGTTCAGTGTATGCAGCTATTACTTAAAGTTCACCAATTTTAAGCACACCTAAACAAGTACTATAAATTGAGGCCATGAATCACAAGATTTGAAAAATTGGTTTTCGGTTATCAAAACTAAACTTTATTTAAAATAAATTGATCTTAATTGAAGAATAGTTTCCTAATTGTCTCTATGAATCAAATATGATTTGAAGAATACTTTCCTTCTTGCCTCTATAAATTAAATTTCTTTAAAAAACTACTTAGATCTCAAATTGAAAAATCACTTCTTTATAAATTATTCCTTATAACTGTCTCTTCTACCATTCTGCTGTGCCATGTTACAAGTGCTCTTCCTGTGTATTATATTTTAGCAATGATTCCATAATTCTCCTGTGAGCCTGCTCCTTCTGCGGCTTCTCTTCAGCATATCTTTGCAAAAAGACTCCAGGATATAATCCTATATTGATGTTATCTCAAATAGTAAACATGTACATCAATTTCTCAATAATTTCATGTACTAGATCAGCTTCAGAATCATGCTTCGATTTGTAATTGTAATAAAATTAATCTAACGGCACAAACTAAAAAAATCATCCAGGTTCCTACTGCTTAAAGACCCCACCTGCTAACTCGCAACTAAATCCAGATTCCATTAAATAATGAACAGCTTGGCTTTCAGCTACATCTACAATTTCAATCACTTCGCACTCTGATTTAGAAGAAGTGTTGCCAATTAAGAAAATAATGTTACTCTCAGAACAGCCAATGATGATTCGTAAACCACCTTCGTTTGCAGACATTTTGCCTAGATCGAGGAGCTTTATAAAAGCTTGACTATTGTCGTTGGCATATAGCTCTGCCCCATCAAAGAAAAAACTGGGTTTACATCCGTGCCTTTCTTTAAAGTTTACAGCTCTTTTGCCTAATATTTTCATCACATATTCAATACATTTCACACAAATATGTGGCTTGTGATAGTGACCAAGAAGCAAAGGACAATATTTACCCACGAAAAAAACTCATTATATACTGGGGCTCTGTTCTCATTCCTAAAGCCTTCTCCTAGTCCCTCGGAAATTTTTGAACACCACTAACGTCGAAATAAAGGGTCCCTTGAGCATTGTTTTGACACGCTTTCTTGACTGTGTACGTCTTCCCGGTGCCTGTCACTCCTGTGAATCACTCCAAAACCATTAGCCAGACCCTTTTCAACGAGAATGCATGACATCATCCTGATCGACATAGATTTTTTTTTTTTTTTTTTTTTTTTTGAAAAGTAAAATAATACTTTATTCGAAAACGAAAAATAGGGCCAGATTTATATAAGATAGATGAAAAAGTTAGGATAGGTTAGGTAAGGAAAAATAGAAAAGTTAGACATATTAGAAAATAGGCATTAATAGAGAAGAGGGGGAGAACCACTAGGATACCCTCCCTTCAGCAATGGCGACTGAAATAGATGAAAAGTCTATTCTAGGAATTCTCTGCCGAGAACCCCTGAGTAACATGATGGTAGAACGTAACAGTGAAAATGAGACATGACAGCGAACCCATCGAATCACTATATTGTAAGGGAGTTTTTTCTTCTCTGAAATAAGTGCGGCAATCCTCTTATAAACCACAGTTGCTGTAGGGCCAAGACCACCAAGAGTATTAAACACCAGTGGTGAGAAGCACCCATGTTCAATATCCCTAACCCTTTGATCATAAGTTCTTCATTTCTCTC
>NW_003546315.1:311495-316350 GCF_000090795.2 Amphimedon queenslandica | reverse complement strand
AAGGCAGACCTCATTGCATGTACAGAGGCTTCACACCCACCCACCTGACCTGCACAAGTTTGAAGTGGACCGACAAAATTTATTATGTCCTCTCTTAAATACCATAGGACAGCTTTACAAATGAGTCTTCTAGGCGTCTCGCCGATCCCTATAGGACGAATTCCGGGACACTTGTCAGAGCTATTAGACGGCCTGAGAGGAAAGAGGCTAGACATGTAGGATCAACGTACGACACACAAAGCCTCCTTGCAACGGCAGCTAGAGAATTACAGAGATCCTCTGACCGCAGTCCGAATGAGACACACAAACGACGCATCTGAACGGAGTCTACTCCCGATGGCCCTGCCGCCCCTGACAGTCTGAGGGCAGCTTTCCTTACGAGTTGACCATCTATACCATCATAAAGAATTGGATGTGTATCAGGCACAGAGTCCGATAGAACAGCTCCTGGGTCTACTGGTTTTGACTGTGGATGTTTTTTCAAAAGGGAGTCAAACACTGTGCCTGAGGAAGGGTCACTAGGACAAACAAAGGCATCAATAGGCAAAGAGAGACCACGGGTCCTATCAGAGAGGAGACGAATTGCAGCTTGAGTGTTACCCTTCATCATTAGATTAGAAAACGTACGATGAACTTTGTCCTGAGATCGTCGAGAGACCTGACTTGGCAGTCGACTCTGAATAGTTCGGCACTCATCCATAAGGAGATGAAATGCCCCAGTCTTCCACAGCTCAATGCGACGAACAAGGTGCTTGGCAGCCATCTTGGAGTCCAGAGGCTTTCCGATAGGGTTTTGTAGCACGAGCATGGGGAATAGCATTGCTGCTGTTAAAGCAATGGATTCAAGAGAGGAACCCTCACCAAAAGCGTTATATAAACGAGATAATTCGGCTACGAAAGAGTTACCAGCAGACCCTGATGGAACTCGAAAAAGAGACAGACGCCAATGCACTGCCTCACGATAACATTCTGAGATTATACGACAGCAGTCTGCCCCTTCTAAGTCACCCCAAGAGAAAGAGGGAGAGGAGAGAGGAGGAAAGGAAGGAAGAGAAGGAATTGATTGGGGAAGAGAAGGTGATTGTTCAGAGTTAGGGGGACTAGGAGGGGGAGAACAGAGGGTGGGAGAGTGATCCACACCATCAGACAAAACGGCTGTTGACTGAGCGGGTGGAGGAGTGGTAGACGGAGATACAGTTGAAGAAGAGTTGGTTTGCCCATTCTCACAGCGACCCAGCCGACTAGGAAGACAGCTGACACAAGATCTATCAGCCTTTACACAGGCACAGCTTCTGCAGAGGCCAGTCCGATTACAACGACAACAGGCAGCACCTCTCCTTCTAGTCGCCATTTTCAACTCCAATATAGATCACCTAAACATCCTCATTTAAATCAACATTATAGTTTCCTCATGATATCGTCTTGTCTACTTCTATGAGCATCGACTTGCTGTCATTAATTTAACCAATACCTCCGGCCACTAGAGCCACAACAGCTCCTCTAAATTTTCAGATAAACCAATTATTCCACCAAGTACAACCATCAGCATCAGAAAACGTGATGGGAGAAGGAGTTTGTGATAGTGTAGCTGGCTGACACAGTCAACTTTGGTCTCAAAATGGACAGTCTGGCGTTCACCTAGGCTCAATGGCACTTCATCCTCAGGTTGATCGCTGATGACGTTTGGTTTTGTCGCGGACGGTGCTTGATCCAAGGGTTGATCATTACTTCTCCAATTCTTTTCACTATACCAATGATACACATGAAAACGTTTTTGACTTATGCTTGAAACAGCCCAGGTAAGAACAGGAACGCCACGTGCAATAAAAATAAAAAATTAGGCTTGACAATAAGGAGAAAACTTGATGATGCACGAAGCGCATTGCCTCATTACTGCATTGATTTTATAATTGATTTTCATGTCACGTGACCCAGCCAGGCCAGGCTAGAGGCATATCTGATGAAGATGGCAGATACGGTATGTAACCTAATATGTATAGTAAGGACTGGACAAGAAGTTTATTGTTTTAAAAGAGCTCGTTGTGTGTTTAAATACTTAGATGTATAACGTATCTAAAACACTCATTGTAAGGTTATTTGATTGCTACACACACACCAACACTGAGATTGTAAAATTTACCGTTAGGATTGTGCCTAGTACAAACCAAAAGCTATTTATAAAATTCTCATGACATGGCATACTAATAATCAATATAAGAGTAATCTCTTTCCTCTATGTTCAAAATAAATTATGTTGTTACAAGACTTGCTTATTGAATTTATTTTAATATGGTAAGCATTTTATAGTTCCATGTGTAAAATTTCAGATCTTTCTCATCCTCTTCTGCTTCTTTTTTCCAATTACTCCTTCCCTTGCCTCTCCTCTCTGCTTTGTCAGTCTCTTTCCACTACGTCACTATAGGTTTTAACTTGAATTGTGTCTAATTATGTCATGTAACTTTTGTTTACATCGAAAGTATTGTTTTAATAGTTAAAAGTTTCTTCTCTTTCCTCCTCTTCTATCTCTCCTCCTTTCTCTGTCTATTTCTCGTACCTGTAGGTTTTAAATTCTTTTAGTGAATTGTGTCTGAGTATACAAGAGTGTCATTTAATTTTGTTCACAAAGCATTTTGTTATTGCTTAAAAACCTTACTTCTCTTTTTCTCCCCTCTTTCCTCTACCTTTATGTTCTGTTGAAATAAGTCATGTCTGATTATGCACCTGGCTGCCTTATTGAAATTTGGTTGTCATGTTAAGCGTTTCATTGCTTGCTTAAATCTTAATCTTACTCTTTACTTACCCTCTATCCCTTCTTTTTCTCTCCCCTCCCTCTCTCTTTGTCTATTTTAGTTTTGCCTAAATTTGTATAGGAGACTTGTGAATCATTGTATGCATATAGTACTTTTAGATTATCCTTCATTATTCCTTCCCCATTTACGTAGACTACTGGTTGTAACGTGGAAATCTTCATTTAATGATTTGTGCCCTTGCTGATTCAATAAAAGACAAGGTTAGCTGTAAAAATTCCAATGACACAGTAAGGAAAATAGGTGTTTCCGTCTCTTTTCCTAGTTGTATTTCTTGCTGTAGTCGAGAAAGCATGAAAGAAAGAACACAAACTGTAGACATCTTTTTTGTTAGATCTATAGAATTTAATTTAAAAATATTTTTTGTTTAAACTATTCAATGTGCGAATGTTGCAGAACCATTATTATTAATAGCGTTTTGCCTCCTATAGTAGTGGGGTCTCCACTTTTTAAAAGTTTAATTTAACCACTTTTTGAATGAACTATTATTGTGACAACTTTTGAACACACCTTTTTTAGTGTTAACAACCCACCGCTTGCAGTGTTGTCCAGCAAGGCCAGTAAAAGCATGACTACACATACTGGGTTTGAAAGCCAAATTCAAGTTAAAAAGCACTAATTTCTCTGCCTACTCGGAATAGCTTTCTTTTTGCTTGAACATTATCTGTTAGCTATACAGAGTGGTTTTTGGTGAATTTGGTAAATTAGGACTTAGATAACCAGAGTTTCAGCCTGGATAAAACCAAGGTACTGTCCACCTGACATAGCATTAAGGCCTTGGAAACGGTGACTTTTGCTGGGTTAATTTCAAGCAATTTTTAAACTTAATTTTTTACAAAATAAGAACCTGCAGCTATACTAAGTTTTGAAGTAATTAGAGCAGCAATAGCTACGTTTTCTAAATAGTTAAAATTAATAATGCATGACCATAATTGACAAAAGGTACCTTATGGCGGATAGGAAATGTGGTTTTTATAGCCTAAAAAATCCAACTTCCTGAGTTCTATTTATCATGAAATTTCTCAAGAGGATGCAAAAAGTTAATATGTAACTTTTAGAAAGAATAGTTTTCTATAGTCTGTTCACGTTGACTTCTAACTTATTACTTTATGCAGACTTGGCTTCAAACATGGTCAAGATGTTAAGTAGATCTTAAGTGAGTATGAAGTAGTTATGAGTTTCATTATTATTAATTAACATGCATTATAAAAACATTGCATTAAAACACTATTATTATACATAAAAATCAGACTCATCCAGAGCAGCCAAGTCATCATCAGAGTCAGGGTCTGATGGTAACACTTCATCATCACTACTATCATATTAATCATCGGATTCACCACCAATTAGACAACATAGAATCACGGGATGACAAATTCCCGAATTCCGTCCAGTTCCCAGTAGTGATCCTCAAAATTATCTTGAACATGTTCTTCTATTTATCAGGAGTAGCTAAATCAAACCCTTCCTGCCCTGGCTATTCAATCTAACTCCTTGCTTTCTCTTCTTCTCACTTTGGATGCCATTTTAAACAATTTATTCTAACTTCCGGTCACACCTCCTGTTGTGATTATAATGGTAGGCAGTGGCTTCTAAGTGGCGGCAGTGCTTAGATCTCGCAGCTTTTATGCTTTCTGCAGTTCCTAAAGTCTTATCCACTAGTCCTATACATCAAATGAAGCGCATTGCTGAGAATATATCTGTGTGTAAATTTGGTATTGATTAGATTAAAAACCTTTGAGTTATTTAAAGTTTCATTTAGTTAGAAGTCAACCTGAACATACTATAACAAAGCACTCACAGGTTGATAGTTTTCATTATACCATGGTGCGTGGGTGGCTACCATAGAAACCTTTGATGTTGAGCAGGTGTTATATGCCCATTACAACCCTGCAGACAGTGTGGAATTTGACAGTTTACGTAAGTACAATGCTGCAATGAAGAGAGTAGGGTTTCACAGTTTACATAAGAGCAATACTGCAATACTTTATCATGGCATAAGTCAGACACATCACTGTCTGGAGGTGGTTGTGGGTACATAACTCCCT
>NW_003546315.1:291872-293407 GCF_000090795.2 Amphimedon queenslandica | reverse complement strand
TCAGGATGTTACAAAGAGGTGGAATTCCTCATACTATATGATTGCTAGAGTAGTAGAGCAACAGCAGCCATTATTTGCAGCATTACTAGATGTTAAATGGGCTGATCTTTTCCCCTCAGATGACGAATTTATAACAATGGATGTCTACTTAGATGTGACGAAGCCTTTGGTTACTATTAAAGAAGCCATTAGTGCTCAAAAATGGGTAACAATTTCAAAACTCAGACCACTTCTTCATAAACTTTTGAAATCACATCTCATTAAAATATCAAGTGACACGAGTTTAGCAAAGAAAATGAAATCAGAAATGAATAATAACTTCAGGTCTCAATACACCGATAACTTACTTCTTTTACTTTCCAAGGCAGCATTCCTTGATCCACGTTTGAAGAACCATCCTTTTCTGTCACCCATTGAAGTGAATGAATTGCATGATCTCATTAGCCAAGAGGCTGGACAGATAGCTGAATCGAATCATTCAGCAGTGGATGAGATTGATATTGACACTGACAGTGCAGCAGTAATGCCTCCTTCAACAAAGAAAGCAAAAGGTAAATGGGAACTATTTGAATTACTAAGTGATGTAATGCATACCAGAATCTGATGCATTACAACCCACATTATCTCCAGCAAAAATCAGTTGCAGAAGTTGCAATGTGTTTATCTGAGCCAGATGTAACTAAAAACCCATTGCTGTGGTGGAAACTGAATAGTTTTGGGTATCCCATGTTGTCTACTTTGGCTAAGAAATATCTGGCAAAACCAGCTACTTCTGTGCCATCAGTGAGAGCTTTCAGTGCTGCTGGCCATATTGTCAACATGAAAAGGGCATGTCTTCAACCAGCTTCAGTCAATATGTTAGTTTTTTATCAGAGAATCTCTCTTAAGTGAACATCGTGAATAGATACAAACAAATATCTCTTATGTTATTACTCATTATTTATATTATACTCTTTTAAAATTTGAAATATTATTGACACGTGTATATCGCAATAGTATTTACAATTGAGATAGTTTTGTGACTATCGATCGTGATAGTGACGGTAGTACGATCTTCCAGCACTAACATAAATCTGTGGACTTGAATAATTCATCATGTATGATGCCACAGCTACAGTTTCTCCTCGTTCATTTGTTCTGATTTGTAAAGGAAGTCCAATCTCTTCCTCACATTTCATGAATGACTGTATTTGATACGTTATTAGTAGAAACATTTAGAAATGTATTTAATCTGCTAAAGCCATGAATGCCCCCATGTATGCCAATCAAATCAGGTTGTGATATCCCTCTATATGCAAAGAAGCATTAGTAGAAGGAACACTGTACTGCTGACAATGCAACCGACCTCTACACCGAGCCATGACACCAATTGGATCAACTCTCCGTAATAATTCCATGACTCTTTCCCTTTGGATTACAATACCTCTAGATTGGAGGCGACTAATCAGCAAATTCTCTCCACATCTTGGAAATAATGCTACTCTCTCAAAAGTAATCCCATGTAGATAATCATCAGTGAGTAAAGAATGCTTGTG
>NW_003546315.1:282247-291232 GCF_000090795.2 Amphimedon queenslandica | reverse complement strand
TAAGGGAGAATTTGGGCAAGAGAAGGTAGAAATATGCTGGGCTGTGTCAATGGCAATATATGTCAAATTATTTTATAGATTTACCAGTTATATTACATTTGTTGAGTGTTATGCCATGAAAAGAAGTTGGTATTCTATGCTGTGTTGAAACAGGCATGGAAAACTCATGTGAAGGATAGTATATATGTATATAATGTAAATAATTAATGTTATAGGCCACCAGAGCGTCTCCTGGGACCAGGGGGCTTCTGCTCCTAGATCTGGAGCAGTGGCGACTGTCCTCAGTCTCGTCTGGAACAGTCTTATCATCTTTTTCTCTCCATTCATCTTTCCACTTTAGGTTGGTCACATCCTCTGTGAGGGTGTCCACCTTTCCTGAAATAGGTTCAAATTCTCAAGTATCTTGTCCATTGATAAACTCAAGCTTGGCTTGACACGTGGCACTACTATAGCACAGCAGAGCTAAGAAAAAGGCCAAGGAAGAAGGCTGAAGCAGGGGTTTATATAGTATCGCAAGTGGGTGGTTTGGCGGACCAAAAGTTATTAAAATTAGTTATTTAACTACAAATTAGCTATTAGTTAAGAAAACTGGTCAAACAGTTGATACGTGAGACTTAGCCTTCTGAAATATAAATACCTATTGTAGCTATATACATTATACATGTACATATGTGAATGTACACATGTACAGTAGCAAATGTACATAATTTGCTGATTTTTGTACATGTACTTGTACTTGTTTTTGTTCCTTCTAGAGCAGAGAGGGAGAGGAAGGAAAATGAAAGGATAGAGAGGGACAGTGAAGAAGAGGCCCAGCATTTAGATGAAGAGAAAGCAAAGACCAAGAAAAAGGGCAGAGGACAGCAGCACCTGAAAGCTGTTTCCGCTGATATTGCCAAACCATTTCCAGGTCATGCGGGCACATCTGGACCAGAATCAGCCATTGCTACTCATCTAACAACTTGACCTTTAGGAACACGAGCCATGGCTTTCAGGACTAGCATTATTAGCAGTACTAATGAATCACAGCAAGGACGGTACACTCAGTATACATTTGTTTGCACAGTATACTTTTTTTCGTTGATGTATTGTGATGTAGCAAAATGAGAGCTTTAATTTTATGTTTATAGTAAACCGAAAAATGTTTTCCAAAGGACTTAAATGATGATGGCTATAAAATCACAGATAAAAATTTAAAGAAAAAGTGAGAGACGCAATGCAGTCTATTACAAAATCAGTTTTGAAAGAAGCATTTGCTATAGTGCATGTACTTGGTTTTTCTTCCAAAATAGACATTATCTCACCTCTGTTCTACCACCAAGTCCTTTTCCTGTCTCTCTCTCTTTCAACCCCCTTCTGTATATACTATTTGTTAGGTTTTTTTTATACGAGTCATCAGAGCAAAGTATTAGGAATTTAGTGGATACTTGGGACAGAGACAAAGAAGCAGTGAGACACATGAGAGCACTTCCTCCTCTTAAACTTGAGCCTGAGACTAAGCAACTTAATAAAAGAGCCACACGAAAGAAGATAAAAAAGGTACAGTACTTCAACGTTTTTGCAGCATGTACTTCTTTTTATATATTTTTACAATTATACTAAATTGTGTTCTGTAGAATGTTTGAGCTCTTCTAGTCAAAATGGAAATATTTTACAAATTTTTTTGCTTAAAAATCATTTGATATGCCATGTAAAATAATGTACTAGGCCATTAGACAAATTTAATCGACAATGGCCAGGTGAAAATTTTTAATTTTATAGTTTTTTCTGATAAATATGCATTTGTTTTTGTTGTGTAGAATGTGTGAAGTGATTCTGTACAAAATTGGATTTTTTAATAATTGTAGCTCACTTTGCATGCTTTCGCTGCATGTGCATATGCATTACGTACATGTGAATTAACATACCTACAAAAATGCATATGCACATGCAGCCAAAGCATGCTAAGTGAGCTACATTTGTAAAAAGCTAGCTTCATAGAGCTTCTTCTTGTATGTATTATACATGTACTTGTCAGCTCCGTGAAGCTTGCTTTTTCCAAATGTAGCTCACGTAGCATGCTTTGGCTGCATGTGCATTGGCATTTTTGTAGTTAAATTAATGTACATGTGTAGTACATGCACACTAATTATTGTAAAGTCCTGTATGCATGTACATGTATTTCAGTGTGAAGTTGGTACAAGACAGGAAACAGCTTCAGCGTTATCATCACAGCCCACAGGACTGGAGTCGAGGTACCAGTCATTGAAGAGGATGATGAGAGCTGAGATGGTGTTGGTGACCCTGTTATGTACTTCCCTATCACTAGAGGAAGTGATGATGTCTATCATTCAATAAGACCCGTTACACCAACACTCAATGAAGTGAGATTTACATGTAGCTGTGCTATTATTTTTGCAAAATTTTTGGTACACTGGTAGCATGTATTTTACAAAGAATACATGCACTCATACACGTTCATGTCCATTTATTGTTTTATAGGTTATTTGTATCTTTTCATCAGATCCTAAAGGGCTTGGTCTTTGTTCTGACGGTGGCCCAATGCCTGATCCAATATCATTTTAATTTTATCATTATCCAGTTAAGGGAAAGCCAATGCAACGAAGTTTACAGGAACACTTTATTTATTGATAGTGATGTGTAAGCCATTAATTGATACTCTATATAGGCATTGTAGATGTATACATGTACATGCTCATGTACCTGCACTATTTGTTTGGTGAGACTTGTGGACAATAGTCTATTTTCCTGTTGTATTTCTTAATCTTTCTCCTGTTTCTCTTCAATCGTATCTCTCTCTTATCCCAGTTGTCTTATTCATGAAGGATGATATGAGAAAAAAGTCTCCGGACCTCACCTCATTAATGAAGACAAGTGAAGGCAAATCAAAAGACCTATGTGTACAGCAAAGGAGATCCGCTGTAAAATCAAGAGCCACCAAAGCATTAACTTCATCACCATTCATACTCACCAAGGGCAGCAGAATAGTGGGGGCTTGGAGGCTTGAGATGGGGGGCGTAGCCCCCCAATATTTTGAAGAGGATTCTCAGCCCTCACTTCAGTGGGTGTGAAGTTTTGATAATCTAAAATGGCAGAGCAGTTATCCATTGACTCGTTTATCTTCAAAGGCAAAAATTAGGTAGTGAGTCTTCTGATGGAGACTCAGAAGTCTCAGATTGTGAGTTAGATCCAGTTGGCAGTTATAATACTACGTCAATTGCCGACACTAGCACTTGAATGTAGTAGCATGCCAACACTGCAGAGTCAGCTGCTTGTTCATCTGCTTGCTTTAGTGGTGATAAAGTTAATTGTCAAGCCATAACATACAAGTCACAAAAGGGATGTTATGGTCGACCAATTTGTGGCATGTGGTTTCATGAGTATTCCTGGCTTACTTACTGTGAGTCACAAGCAAAAGTCTTGTTTCTACTGTCTCAGTGCTCGTTTTGAAACTTTTAATTACATTTAGTACTAAAGCTGACAAACTTTTACAGTCAAAGTTACAATAACTAAACAAAGGCAAAATCAAGGTTTCGTAGTCATGAGAAAAGCCATACACATCGTAAAGCTGTATGAAGATTGCAGAAATTGAAGGCCCATCAGCAGCAGTTCAGATCAGTTCTCAATTGAAAAAGGAACAGCAGCGTGACAGAAACATCTATCTTCTTTTCGTTATCTTACAAAGCTGGGTTTTGCAATGAGAGGACATGAAGAGAAAGATGGCAATCTAGTTCAGCTATTACAATGCCAGTCAGAGAACATACCAGAGCTAACTAGGCATAAATACCTTTCTTTTGATTATTAATAGTTAATGAGATGATTGAGCTCTTGGCTCATCGTATACTCCGAGAGCTTTTCATTGCTATTACAGAGGCAGAGTGGGTTTCACTAATATCAGATGAAACTCGAGATATGAGTAACAAAGAGCAACTTGTCGCAATAAGATATGGATTGACACAAATTATACAATTCATGAAGATTTTATTGTTCTTGTTGAATGGATCGCACTGATGCAGGCACACTGTACAAAGAATTAAAAGATTCTCTACTTTGTTGAACTCTTAATTATTAGCCAGCGTCGTGGGCAACGTTATGATGGTGCAGCTAATATGGGTGGCCACTTAACTGGGGATGTAAAATTGTCACAGGAAGAAGAGCCAAGAGCATTATTTGTTCATTGTTTGGCTCATGCACTGAACTTATGTCTTCAGGATTGTGCCAGTCACTGAAGCATAGTTAGGGATGCTCTCCATCTTACATTGAAAACATCGAATATGATTTGTGCTTCTCCTAAGTGTCTGTCATTCACTCTTCTCAAATAAGAGCTTCTCCTGGTTCATACTCACCGAATTTGAGACCTTTGTGTCCAACTAGATAGACAGTGTGAGGCTGTGCCATCAAGGCAGTAATTATTAATAAAGTACTAATTAGTGAGCTAGATATTACTGCAGCTGAATCACAAATGAAACAGGAAGCAAAGCAGCTTGTTTAATGACACTGACAGAAAAATTCTTAACTTTTTTATGACCTCAAAATGTCTTATCTCTAGAGTTGTACCGATACGGGTTTTTGTCTAAATATTTCGATAAACTGATTTTCATAAAATTAATCAGCAAATATTTTTACCAATACCAATATAAATTCAATTTTTTAAATATTTTTTTCCATTTTTGAAAATCATTAACAATCATTACATAAAAAAGTGTAGTTATTTTTAATGAAAAGAAGTGTTTCAGCTTTGTCAGGTAATAACCTGGAACGTTTCTCATCATAGATATCAGATGCTCCTGAAAATAGACGATCAGAAGGAACAGAAGTGTTGGAAGAGCACCTAAGTATTGCTGTACCAACTTAGCAATATCAGAAAACCTCACTGTATTCTCTGATCACCAGTGATAACAATTTTTCTGATGGTAGTCTATTACTGGCTCTGCTAGGTATAAGTCTACTATACTCCCTGTGTGAAGTAGACTAGTTGTTCCTGTTTCTTCTAAAACCTCATTAAAGCTGTGCCAAATAGCTGAGTCAGGGGGTTCCTTCCGTACCCGCTTTGCCGGTGACTCAGTAATAGTATTAGTGCTTCATTCCTTAAGTTTATCCTCTAGCATTTCCCTAGCCTTAGCTCTTGCAGGAGCTCCTGAATAAAATTTATCCTTCAATCATGGGTCTAGTAGAGTTGCCTGAACCAATTATTCATAATCTTCCACATCATCATACCTGCTACATAAAGATCGAAGCATTCCTCTTTTCATATGTCTTACTCCATCATGATGTTCTTTCTCTAGAATTTTAGTTAACATTCTTAAAAATGGCATAACAACAGAAATTGAACTGGCATCTGCTGAAATAGAGTTTGCTATCTCGTCTATTGGTATAAGTACAGTTATTATCTTCTAAGCTAAGTCAATTTGAGTTGATGTTAGTATAGCAATCTCTTTCACTATAGCATATGCTGCCAAGGCAATTTTCCGCTCTATAACAGATTTTACCATGTACAGTGAGGAATTCCATCTTGTTTTCACATCTTGTTGGAGATGATATGGTGGTAGGGAAAGATGTTCCTGTATTTCATGTAAGGCTTGATATGCTACTGTCGAATGTTAAAAGTGCCCAACTATCTTTCTGTAGATAGCAAGTAACTGAACAACACCAGCCTGTAGTAAAATACCATCACTTACAATTAGCTGCAGAGTGTTAAGAAAACAGCCAAAAGAAGAAAAACTAGCGTCAGTCATTGCTTTCTTCATATTTGCTGCGTTATCTTTAATGACAAAGTGAAGTCATTCCCTTCCAATTTCCCAGCCTTCAAGCATCTTAATATTAATTGCGGCAAGATACTCTCCAGTATGAGAACCTTCTATTGGCTGTACATGTAAAACAGCAGATTTTCTTTCAAATTTGTCTGTTAACCAATGAGCTGTGAGGCTAAGGAGAGAGACAACTGCTCCTTCACTGCTCCAAGCATCAGTAGTGAAAGTAAGAAAAGACACCTTACAGATGGCACTTTTAACTCAAGATTCAATAGTTGTATATACTTAAGGTAGGATATTAGTGACAAAATATTTTCTGCTGGGTAAGTTGTACCTTGGTTATAACTCAGATAACAAACGAATAAATCCCATATCCTCCACCAGAGAATGGCTGACAATCCAATGCTATCATATCTACAATACGTCTATGTACTTTTTGAGCACGAGCGTCATTAATATCCCATGCTTGACTTCTTTCTTTAGATTCTTGTAAAGTTAGCTGCTTGAGAACAGGTTGGTCTGGGATTAAAACGCTTTTATCGTCCTTACACTTGGCTTCGTACTTGGCATATTTAGAAGAGTGGCTTTTTAGATGTGTCTTAAGGTTTGTAGTGTGTAGTCCTTGAGAGATTTTCCACCATGACACACTTTCAAGGTACAAGTGTTGCATTGTGCAAATTTTGTGTCTGTAACAGTAAAGAAAGGCGGATTTACAATATTACGCTAGTCCTGACGTTACGTTGACGCTGGAATAGAATCTGGTTCTATTCCAGCGGAAAGCATGCGTCAAAAGGTCAAATCGCCCAGGCTTTTGATTAAAAATTGACGGTAAGCTGGCCTAATGTCATATTGTAAATCCGCCTGAAGTCTCAAATTGGGGATCTTTCCTTTCTACTAAGGGCAGCCATTGTTTATTATTTAAGCCACGTAATTGTGCTTTGATGCCCAATGTGCATGCACAATATCGGTATCAGTTGCTTTTTTTCAACCAATACAGACTGACCTGTATCATGGATAATATTGGCTTTACCGATGACCGATCTGATTATCAGTACAACTCTACTTATCTCATTTTCTCGAGCAACTGTACTTAACATTACAGAATAGCCATTTGAATGGACAAGAAGCAAAATCAGCAGCTAAAGCTACACAAAGCTATCTGAAGAGGCTGACACAGTTCAATCAGTTTTACCAGAATACTGTTGAAGAAGCAAAAGATCTATCTGAAAAACCAGTACTTCCCAGACAAAGAAGATTACCAGTAAGATATGATAATGGGAACCCTAACTATAACTATAGCAGTCTACCAGAATATTATTGACGTTTCTTTTATGAAGTTATGATTTATTGGTTAATAAACTTTCTCATCGTTTCAACCAGAGATACTCTAGAATAATTTGGGACATTGGTCGATTCCTGCAATGAAATTACTGTGCAGCCATTATCATCATTTTAAGAAAATGTATGAAGCAGAAATTTCTATGGATTGTCTTTTGGTGCTGTTACTTTTGTTACCTGATCTGGTTAAAACAGCAAATGAGAAGCACAACATGTATATTAAAAAGGTGTCTTCAATAAAGACACTGAGTGTTGTAACTATGCTTTCTGAAGTCAGCATATTAATTCGTCTTTACTTTACTGTACCTGTAAGTAGTGCTTCTGCTAAAAGGACATTTTCTTGTCTTCAATGGCTCAAAAACTACTTAAGGACCACTACAACTCAGAGAAGATTAAATCACTTTATGTTACTACTTGGTCAAGGAGATCGTGCTACTTCTTTAGACTTAAAGTTGCAAAAGAGTTTGTGTCAAAAAAAAACAGGAGAAACTATCGTTTCGATCAATTTGATGTATTTTTTACCACACCCCTCATGAATATTAATTAGGTCTTGTGAATTTTTTGCCTCTTTGCGCCAAAATTCCCCCCCGAGTATTTTATTCCTTCCACTACCTATGATACTCACAATGACGTACTGTATAAATGTAGCAGTAAATATTGGGGGGAATTGAATTTGGCAAATTAATATTTTCTTAGCCATTTGCTAAAATAAAATCCACCTTTTTCCATTATACGCATGGTCAGTGGCACGTGGCCACAAGTTTGCCAAATTAAAAACCACCATGCCATAAAATTTAGCAAAAAACCACCAAAATTTCCCGCTATGCAGTACATGTACATGTACGTGATATGTTTATGGATAGTGTACATTTTCTGTACATGCATTACATAGTTACTTCTTATGATTTTTATTCAATTTAATTTTTATAGTGACGATGTTATGGAACAGCAGCAAAATATAATCAGGTCATTATTGTTTGTACTTATTGTAAATATATTTGTGCCCAAGCATGCATGGATATGTAAATCTTGAAGTCTAGTTTTGCTTTAGACTGTAGCAGTATTGTTGGATTATTCCTCCCAATCTTATGAAAAACTGATACAATTTACATCACAAGGGGAAGGGCTGTGCGACCAGACACTGAAGTTTGAGATAATTCGCACAAGACGTCAGTACCACCTGTTCTGTAGAGGTACAGTACATGTCAACTACCTGTGATTAGCAAAAAACCATGGCATTTTATTAATACATGTATATGTACATGTACCGTACATGTACATGTACTGTGCATCTTCTGACCTTAAGCCAACTGTTATTAAATTTAGCTCTATCGCTAAATTAAATAGATGGCAAAAAAGCATTGTTCATTATATTCGTAGTTAATTTAATGCTTGTGGTCTCCATGAAGTAGCATGGTGGCTATAAAAGTGGAATTTATTGCAGCAAATGATCCATACAGCGGCAAGGAGTGTTGAGATATAAAAAATTTTTAAAGAGACTAACTAAAAACTTCAATCCTGTGACAGCTTTAATAAGTACATGTACAGTACCTCACACATGCAACTTAATGTTAAATGTAGATTTAGTGCGGGTTATTAATGCAATAAAAGCAGCATTATTAAGAAGAAACGGAGTTTTATCACACATACGTTCCATACTTACTCATGTGAGTCACGTCATATTATATTGAATGTGACGAGCAGATATTGCATCATGTATTCAAATTTTATATATCATGTATGTGCATCTACTTTGGCAAAATTTTCGTGCATCTACTTGTATTGAGCAATAATTTTCATGTATATAGTCTTTATTTCAAAGAAGATACAAAGGTTACATAAAGATTATGATGACTGAATGTAAATAATAACAAAATCATAATTCCAAGTTATCACT
>NW_003546315.1:278604-280972 GCF_000090795.2 Amphimedon queenslandica | reverse complement strand
GTATATTTGTATGGCTGTGTGCCATCAGGGCAAAACTTAAACTTTGCTAGACATTCTGATGCCTTGGACGGCTTTGTCAATGGCAAATGGAAGAACTCTTCATACTTCACAGTCACTGCCATGCTTTCTAATGAGTAGGTGTGGCTTTCCTTAATTAATTAATTATTAATAAATTTAATTAATTCTTATCGTGTAGCTACTTTTACATTATCGTGTATATACATTTATATACTTTTTATTGTAAATTTCGTGTAAATACATGAATTTCGTGTATACACGTGCAATGTCTGGTGACGAGGCATGGTGTTGAAACTAAACTGGACCATCACTGCACTTCAGGTGGATCTGTGTTATTAATGAAGGAAGCTTATTCAGAGAGTGACATGCTACATTGCAATGTAAAAGCAGTCAAGAACATTAAGCATTGTCTCCTAAGCGATTAAGTATTTAAAGATGCAACACTCTTTAATTACCAAGTGAGTCAGAAAGTGACAAATAAAGATGCTTAGGGTGAGTGTGTCAAAGCAATAGATAGCTGCAACAGATCCTTCAGGCTGTCAAGAAAATGACATCTCTTAGGTTACAACTTTAAACTATAAAATTACTGCTTTTCTTAGGAACAGATGCTGTAAACTATGAAGTTATAACTTTTTAAAAAAAAGTAAGGCTATAATTATAATAGTGTTGTATAAATTAACTTACTGTATAATTGCAGCAAAGATCAAAGGTGTAACAGTTGTGATAAAACCCACAGAACACTCCCACCAATACCACAGAGTCATATTATAAATTACTCTCTCATTTATTAATGTGCAGCAGAGTGACATCATTGATAGCAAATGTTAGTTTTAAATTAATAATTATAATTACATCAATTTTGATGAATAGAATGTCCCTTAAGTGATCTGCAAAGTCAGGAGCCTTTATTTCGAGGATGTGTTGAAGTTAATTGTGCAATTCTTTAAGTTTCCAGTAATAACAGTAGACAAGGTATTTTTTGCCTCATGACTTTTTGTGCCTTTTCATCAAATCCTTTACATTCATCATTCTCATTAGAAACAGAAAAGGAGCAGCAGAATTTAATACCTTAGAAATAATTTTTAGCTCTTAAGATGATATACTTTGATACACGCTTAGTCCTGCCAAGCTACGATGACCAGTTTTCTCTTGTATCAATTTTTCTGGTACATTTGAAGAGAAAAGCCTAGAGCTAAAGTAGGCCTAAGTGAATGATTTATGTAGATTGTAGAAAAAAAAGCCTTCTCAGACATTCGTTTTAACATTTTGTGTATGGAATTAATACCAACTGGAACATTTGCATACCTAGGCTTTTCTCCTCTAGGAGTATTAGATAACTGTCGTACATAGAAAGTCTTGGGGTCAGGAAGTACTTTAGACAAATAAAAATCTTGCAACTGGACAAAACACTTCCTTGATCCCACGTCCGAATAGATCTTCACAGTTTTGTTTTTAGATTGAATGTCTTTGTACCTATGTAGGTTATTCTTTGATATGAATTCAGTATAGACGTAATAGGTATCTTCATTATACTGAGTAACATCAAGTGGTGAACGTGTAAAGTTTTTAGACGACAAGTCTCTTTGTTCCTGTCCACCTCTTAAGCAACAGTGGATTCCAACATAAAAGAAAACCCAGTTGAAGGGAAGTTGGACTTTCCATAGACATAACTCGAGTATTCAACAAAAGCTCCTTGTCATCCATTGACATAATTGGTTCTGGGGCAGTAGATGCACCTATAAATTGAGCATGAAGTGTGCTACATACTGTGTCAAGTGGCTTGTTTAAGTTAGTAAATGAAGCATCTTTTTTATACCAAAAATTGAGCAAACCTCCTTTCTCACAATAAATACACAAGAGTCCACATACAATAGAATGGAGAGGCTTGGCAGGGTAAGGCTGATCAGACTGTTGATGAACCTCCAGTACAAATTTACATAGCCACATAATCTCTTCAGGATCGTTGCTGGAGTGAATATTACTTGGAACAGGATCATCTGTATTGGATTGAAAGGCCACCCAGCCATGAAAAGTATTCTCTGCCTAAGAGTTGTCAAAAATTGTGTTTTTAAGCACAATGCCTTTTGAAGCCGTATCAATAGGATTCTCTTCTGCCTAGACAAACCTTTGTTGGCCATTAAGTTTGAGTCTTCTCTCTTGGGAGGAGATACAACTGCTTGTCCATCAGAGCGTCCTTCAGCCATTTTGATCAAAGAAAGATGAGAGAGCACTTGCAATCTTTGCTGGAACTATACTACACTAATACCCAATTATAAACTACATGTACATGCATGTATAGTTCAAAACTAGAACCATTTGAACCTCCTTTTTTCTCTGGCACTTTTGGTAT
>NW_003546315.1:264535-278594 GCF_000090795.2 Amphimedon queenslandica | reverse complement strand
TATCTACACACAACAGATGTGAGAATTTTCCTAAAAGTCTTAAATCCTACTATGGCTTATGTGGCTTATGTTTGTCCCTTAAAACCCTTTTCAGGATGCCCACACACTTTCAATTGCATTAAGGTCGGGACTTTCAGCAGGGGTCTTCCACTTATGTATTCCCTTTTGTGTTAAATACTTTTTAGCCATCCTGCTCAAATGCTTTGAATCATTATCCTGCATAAATTGATGTGCTTCACCTTCAAGCTCTTTTTCCACAAATGGAACTAAGCCAACCTCAAAAATTTTAATTAATTTTATTGCACAGAGCTTTTCAGTAAACATAACGAGTGGAGTTGCTCCTTTGCATATTTGTCCCCAAACATCAATTTTAATGGGTGATTTAGTTTTTGTTTGAGCTGTTTAGGCTGGCCGTTTTGGCGATAGCATCTTTGGCCATGACTTTGAAGCTGCACACTAGACTCTTTGCTCCATATGATATCATTGTAATTATAATTTACATTCAACTCCAGACACCATTTCAGTCTCTTCTCCTTATTCATTTCTCTTAACAGTTGACAATATTTATGAATAGTAGAAACTCATCCTAACCGCTCCCAAGCACGACGTACTGATTGCAAAGACAAAGTTAATTCAGGAAATTTTTCCATCATAGTGGACAGAGACTGAGCTGTGAGTTCGTCACTTTCCAACATACATTGGTCACTAAATTAATAGAGATGTTGCTGAAGAATAGATGGACGAGGGTTTAACTGAAGATCTTGATTTGCTCCATGGCTGACAAATTTCTTAATTAAATGCAAAATAGTTACCTTTGGCACTTTCTTTCCTTCTTCCTGAAGCCTCTCTCTTAAAGTTTCAGGCTTCACCCTAGCCTTTCACAGTACCAGCACTCTCTCGTTTCCAAGCTCATTCTCCTCATGTCTCTTAGTATTTTGCTGATAGTATGCAAGGCAATGAAATATTTGTCTCATTTTGTGATGCCTATGGATCAAATGGCGCATTGTGTCACTTGTGTGCCTCCTCCTTGAGTAGTCTGTCACAAAATTTACCTGTGAGTTACTTTAATACAGCCTGCAAGGACTCTCTTCTGAACTATCCATCTTGATTCCACAATTATTGTACTGTACCGTACATGCACTGTTTAAATTTTATAATAATAACAATAATCATAAAAATAGCAACAACAAATGTGCAGATTAGATTACCAGTCTTCTCCACTTGTAACTTCTTTCTTTTGAGTATCTTTCTTGATTTCTCTTCTTAAGTTACTTTCAATTTAATGCTTGCCCGTTATTGCGACGGTTAGTCGTTTGGTTGCACGACCTTGCAATGTGCAGTACAAAACATGCTAGTAAGAGCACTTTATTTGTGTGCAAAATCTATTAATAACATTAAAGTTGCATTGAGGTACTGTATGCTACCTACATGTACATGTATTTATAGGTCAAGTTGACACAGTGACATGTTTAAGCAAAACCGAATACTTTGCTTTTGCGTAATCATTTGTACATTCTGTTTATACGGAAACGTGCAAAAATGAAGAATACCTTTCAACGTGGAGACTTCTTAAAAATTAATTTCCAAAAACAATAGCATTTTTATGTAAACAGCTAAAACACTATTACACTATCCAAAAACTGCGCAAGGATCAAAATCTACAAATATTATAGCAAGCTATATTAGCAGGAAATTAGCAAATATAGCAAGAAAATGTGTTCACTACTAATCATATTTTCCATAAATATAGCAAGCTTTCTCAAAAAGTTTTTTTGGTAGCACGTTTGCCTTGTCCACTCCCATTCTATTTTCCAAGTTATTAATTAAAATAATTACGATTTAGCAGGAAATTCTGGAGGGGACAAAATTTGGCAAGTTTGGCATATTGATAACCATTTGCCAAAAAAAAATCCGCCATTTCGGTCTCAAAGTACCCTCATTTTTAATATTTGCTTGTTTAATTCGTTCTACATTATTTAATGTTTATTAAAATGCATTCAGTTCAAAACGCTAGTATTAGCAATGCTAAACATGACTTTTGCTAATTTTACTAAAATTAGTAGGCGCAAATAATAGTAGGCATAAGGTACATGTATGTACATAATATTATAATATTACAGCACATATATGATTTGTATTTTATTATTGTCTTGTGCTACCTGTCTATAATATACTACACTTTTTGTGTTTATAACTTATACATGTATTGTGCTGTGTTAGTTTGTTTTATTATTATTATTACAAATTCATGTACATTTACATAGCAATGTATAGTGGTAATAAATTATAGCATAATTTAATATACTAGCGGGATAACATTCACTCCAGCTGAAGTAAAGGAGTACATTTGGTTCTTGGTATTTCGTGTTGAAGAAGCTGAGAATGAAATAGTCTCTGTACAATTACTAGCAAAGTGGGCATCAATCTACATGTAACTGTACGGTGTACATGCCAGGTTTGTGGTGAATTACAATTACAGTGCATAGTTGTAATTATAATCGAATTGTACATACTGTACTGTAATTGCGTAATTGTGACTGTGTGCTTGTGTCTATAATAATCTTTCTTTGATATCCTACCACTATCAGTCCTAGAGTGAATTTTCAGCATAGTAACCCTGATTTATGTTCACTGATTAACAAAAATTTTTAAAACTAACTGCTAGGTGGTAAAAAACGTTATTTTGTCATGATACGGGTAAAATTAGGATCAGTGTAATTAATGCTTTAATTACAGATCTATTGACATTGTAATCGTAATTGAAATTATATTTTGTAATTGATGGTATGTGCATGTACATTTTTATTGTAGTGTTGTGCCTGATGTTTTTCTCAATATCAAGACATTACATTATAGTCGTTTCTGTGTCTCACTGTACACATTGAATGTACACCTTGAGGACACATTACATACACTACCAGTCAAATACCAGACTATTCAAAAGGTATTGCATAATATATAGTATAGTAGGGCTAGGCAAATTATGCTTCAATTTTTGCCCATTATGCTTTTAGGCACTGCCCAAATTCCACCCTATTATGCTTTGAAACTAATGCCATTATGCTCATATGATTTATTATTATAAAAATTATCTTTTACTGTATTGTAATAAAAGTGAACATTAAACATAATCTTCTAAAGATGAAGTTTGCTGACTTAAAAATGAGCTATTCAAAAGAGAAAAAACTCTTTCTGCAGCTGATGAAGTCGGTTGCATTAAAACTACTAGTTTAAATGCCTTTGTCCAATTAGGCAGATCATTCTCATATTTCTTGAACCACTCCAGTCCTTTTGTTTTGTTAGAAATGATATTGGTATTAGCAACATATGCTGGCAACTCTGTCTTAAGTTTGTCAATAGTGTCACTGTTGTTTAGTATTGGAATAGTCTTAAGTAAATTCACATCAGTTGCCACAGGTTGCATGTAATTTACTTTAACAGGTGAAAGCAACTGAGCTGCTTAAAAAGCATTTAAAGGAAGTAAAGTATCGTTACAAAGTTTAGACATAAATTCCTGGTTGAATGCAAGCCATCCCATACTCTATCCATTGTTTCGCAACTATAGAATTACCACCAGATATTACTTGTGAAATAGCACTTAAGTTTGGGTAGTGTTTTGACCTTATAGCAGCTCTGATTTTTTCAATATCTTCATAATATTCTAGAACAAGTAGGCTGTCACCTTCAAGTCGGTAAGTTGTACTAACAAACACTTCACCAGCGTCAATTGCAGAAGCTAATTCGATCTTCAAATATTGTAAGGTGGAAGGATCAGTCATAAACTTCAGTAGTTTTGGCTTCAGGGAAGAGCCAATATCAGAGTTCTTTTCTAGAAATGGTTTAACATCCCCAAATTGTACCAGGAGTTGTTTGTAAATCTCCCACCTGCTCCACCATCTAGTCTTACTCAGTGATGGCATAGCTCTACCTGTTTGCTCTTTCCATAAAGCTTTAGTCTTGGGGCTTTGGGAAAATAGTGATATCCACAATGTGCTAAATTCAACCAGGTAAGGTAAGTGGAACTTTTCTCCTGCTAAATCTAAAGTGTGAGAGAAACAGCGAATATCGAGAATATTGGGATAAACAACTTTGACGGTTCTCATAGCAGCTTAGTTCACACTTGCTCCATCTCTCATTGAGGCCATGTTTAGTTGAGATCTAATGCTAAAAGATACAGACAAAATTTCAATTAGTTCCCTTGCTAGTTCATCTCCTGACATGCTCTTAGTAAGCATTTCAACACGGACTAGCCTTTGTTTTACTTCCCAGTCATCAAAATAACGAATGATAACAGCTAGAACTTCTCCTAGTCGTCTTGTTCCATCAAAGACAATCGAAACGTTCTTATCTTTTATTTCTGAGCGAATTTCATCTTTCTCCATATCAAGAACAAATGGAATAAGGTCATACATGTGTCTTGTATCAGTCAATCTAGTTGCTTTTTCTTCCAGTAAGTCGCGTAGGGTATCAATTTTTGCCAAAGGTATTCCAGCTTTTAATAAGGTCATCACTACTTTGATACGATACAGCCTAACGTCTTTTGGAAGAGTCTGTCCAACAGGATTTGCTTGATTGTCGTGTTTTTGTAGAGCTTTCACAATGTCACCATCCCTTGTAGACCCTTTTTGAAACTTGTCATTACTTTCCTTGTGCTTTGTGGAAAAGACATGATTCTTGACCGTACTACGTTTTAATGACAATGTTTCACGGCATACATTACAAAAAAGCTTTCCCGCTGAAACTGTCAAGTGTTCATTTTGAAATTCAGTAACTCTCTGAAATGGACTGACTTTAGGTTGATGGCTATGCTGTCCAAGGGATTTTTCTTTCCTTTGGGCGGGTGCTGTATCCTCATTTTTCTGCCTAAGTCTGATTTATTTGGAGCCTTTAGTCTACTTAGTAGTGAAATCACTTTAGGGTCATTAGATCTAGTACTGGTGCCAGAATCTGAAAATGTTTCTGACTCTGAGTCACAATCACTGGAAATGGAATAAGCATCTGTACTTGTGCTTGTACCACTACCACCTGACAAGGCTGCCATTTTGAATTGCATGTGGTGATGGGCAGGGTCAGGATATTTTAACCCATTATGCTCAATTATGCCAGCATAATAACTTGCCCTATTATGCTCCAAATTATGCTGGCATAATTTGCAGGCTGTTATACATGTACAGTACATTGTTTACGTAGGGAAGTGATACTGCTTTTAATGTTGAGCTACAAAGCCCCATGTACCTGTAAATGCTATTGCTATCAAGTACATGTATATGTGTACATTGTCCCTCTTGTACATTTACTGTACAATCCACGACAGGATTATGGCATTGTGCTACATGTTTCTTCTGATATATAAACAGTATGTGTACTTTATTCTGTCGAAAGTTTGAACTGATTTCTATTTGAATTTCTTAAGGAATTATCAAGTTGCTCCAAGTGCTATGTATTGTTTTGTGTGATGCTTTTCCAGCTCATGAAATATGCCATTTACAGGTCACATACACTTATATGTACATGTAGCATGCTTTGTAAGAAACCTTCCTCTTTCTCTCTCCTTCGTCCTCTCCCACTCTTGTCCTCCATTCTTTCACTCTCTTAGGCTATCATTGAGGCTCTACAGACACTGACTCTTCTATTCACAAGAAAAGCTAATGGAGTTGGTCCACTAGTCTCACAGAAACACTTAACCTGGGGCCACTCACCAGTACTGACTCCATTAAGCAGATTGTACTCTTAGGTGACCAGTCTGAGATTGATGCTGAATTCTAGTCTTTTCTCATGGAACAGCTACCAGCATATTCTTGTAAATTGTAAACTTAAAACTACTTTTTTATACATT
Organism: Amphimedon queenslandica; assembly: GCF_000090795.2. NCBI lineage: Eukaryota > Metazoa > Porifera > Demospongiae > Haplosclerida > Niphatidae > Amphimedon > Amphimedon queenslandica. The sequence goes on along the minus strand of NW_003546315.1, from coordinate 272,758 downwards.
TTACTTTTTTTTCTTTCTTTCCTTTGGCCAGATGAGAGAGCTTTTTTTTACAGTTTATCCATTTGCTGATACCATTTCTGCTAGAAAGAACTGTCACTGTAACTGCAGAACGGGATGATGCCATTCAGTAAGCACATGTACATGTACATGCATGTGCATGGACAAGTTTGCTTCATTAACTTTGGAACCTGACTAATGGTAATGCAATTTTGATAAATTAATAGTACTTTAATTCCTACCTTAATTTATGAACAAGCAGGTTAAGTTTTATATAAGCTTGTAGGCATCATTTAGAAGGTTTACAAATACACTTAATTCCCAGATGGCAACTAAATTTTAAAGGGTCACTCAACTCAAAAATTTTTTTGCAGAAATAAGTTGGTACAATAGCAAGATTCTGCATTAAAATATTAGTAACTTTAAAGCTGGTCATCTAAGCTATGTATGCAAGAAAGCAGCTATGAGTTATTTTGGAAGTATTAAAAGCTAAACAGAGCTAGTATACATAGTCAAAAAAAATATCGATTCTTTTACCAGTATTAATGTTTGTAGTAAGCTTTAGATTAGTCCTTTTGGTCCACTTCATTAAAATTGTTTTCTGGTACTCATACCTTAGATAGCCAGCCATGAAGTTGCTAGTATTGCAATACAGAAACTAGCTACTGTTCCCCATCTATGTCACGTGACCACGCCCACAACTGAAAGTGATTTTGACATAATGGCTGCAAGGCCTGAAATTGGAACTTTTGACCCAACATTTAGTATGGAAACAGTACTTTTCGATAATTTTAGCTGTTTTTTATATGATTTTTTAAATTACCAACTTATTTCTGCGAAAAAAATTTTGGGTTGAATTACCCTGTAAAATGTCTGTAGCAGACATCTAAGTTACAATGTGTAACTTGGTACTGATCTTCATCAAATGAATCAGGAATATCAGATAAGAGCATGTGCTTTCCTCTATTATCAGCAGCATCTTAATACATCACCGTCTTGTAATAGCTCTTTTTCTACCTCCCTATCATTATCTAACATTTCTTCCACTTGCTTTGCTGTAAATTTTATTGCCATTTCTTCACGTTTATTTTACTGATAATCTTAGTATTGCATGTATTACTTAGAAAGGGGTTAAAATTTAGGTTAACACGTGGTTTGTCTAATTTTAGTTTTTGATTAATGATGCAACCATTTATTCTAAATTTAGGACATAACGAAAATTAGCTACTTATTATGGTCATTTTTGACCCCAAGTCCCCAACATGCACTAATGGGTTATTAATTTGTGTTCATGTACATGTATACATGTATGTCTTCCCTATTATAGGTTCACTAATTATTTAACAATTAAAATAATTGGTGGTTCTACAGTTTCCCTATTAGCAGAGTGTAAAGGTACAATAGTGAGTGCTCCATCAATGCATTCCTTAGTCAACATTGGAACTCACGTTGCTTGCATGCCTTGCATTTAAGTTAGGAAACAGATCACATTAAAAAACAGCAGGAGGAGAAGCAAGGTACATGTGCATGTATGTAGATAAAAGATATGCATACAGTAAATCACTGCCATATGTGACGTTTCTTGCATTAATACATTTATCAGTATAGCAATAAAAAGTTAACTTACGCATTCATGGTCCAAATATAGCTTTTTGCACATAGTGATGATTCAAGGGACCATAAGCTTTCATTTGATGGTGAAGACGCCACTACACTCAATGTAGTTCCTGAGGAAGAAGGTATAAGTTGCTCTAGCCATTTTCTTACACTAAGCATGTGAAACAGTTCGTGAAACAAAAGCAAACAAGGCATCATAGCGACGGTAGGTATCTCAGCAACTCACCATGGTTACAGTGAAACAATGAACAATCTCTAAATTTTTGTATGTATGAAGGCAGCCTGGAAAACTGTCCTTTACTACAAGAGGAAACTGAAAGGGCTAAGACTACAAGATACAGATGCTACAAGACTACATTCATAATCAGCACTAAGGTAATTACGCAAATAACACACTATGAATAGTTAAAACTTACTTGAGACTACTTAGCAAAACTACTAACCACTTAGCACTACAATATTAAAGGTTACATACAATATACTATACAACTAATGTTCTACAAGCACTATTAAATCACGATTATCATAATCAATAATAAAAATCAATAGAATTTGTAATGGATAATAAAACTAGCAATGATAAGAAACATGGTGAAGATTGAGAGATACAGTAGCTGTATTGAGGAGACCTAGATGAGACCAAGACCCAGACATATGTGGAATGAGTGATGATTTTAAAATACTTTCCAGACATGGAAAATGGAGTGAGAGGTCTTGAATAACCAGTGGAGGACTATGAAGCTCTGCAAAAGTAAAACGAGACAGAATTAAGAAAGAAAGGAGAGAAAATTGGAAGACTCACAGTCTCCTTTACACAGTACAATAAAAATTGTCATTGACTCACATGCAGTTATAGTAGCTTACATGTATTACATGTACAATACACACTTCCTCCTATACAGTTAATCAATACAAGTTTTCTATTTTTTGTTTTTCCTCAAGCTTACCTAAAAACTCTTCTTTGTCTCCATTATATTATTCAATGTGTTGCTTTACTTTTGTTTCAGTTTAGGTCATTGAAAAGAGGTCTTACTCTGATGTGGAAAAGGTAATAACAGTTGCACATATTAATGTTTGTCTATAACAATTATAATTTTGTGTAAAGATTCTAAAAACTTATTACTGTCTTTCAAGTTTCTGCAGGCTATCTAGAGCTTTCACAATGTTGCTAGAAGTAACACAAAGTTTATAGCGCTAACAAAGGATCGCTTTAGCTAACACAGAGTTCCCTGAGCAAATACATGCTCACTTGAGCAAACACAAAGTCTCTAGAGCTAACGAATAGTTACTTTGGCTACATAGAGTCTTTAAAGCTGACTTAGAGTTGCTATAGAGCTAACAAAGTGTCGCTGGAGCTATTAATGAGTCACTTGATCAAACAAAATGTCACCTGGTCACTTAAGCTTTACTAAAGTATTTATAGATCTTAAAGTAAAACTAAGACTCACCTTCTTTGTTTTTCCAGCTTGAGTGAGAGCAGCAACCTTGAAGAGAAGCCTTCACCAAGCAGAAGGCCATTTTCCTTTTCTGTGACACTGAAGAATACAGATACTTCTAATGAAGTCTTTAAAGCTCTTTTTCCATAAATGAATTGGGATGCTCATCTACCCCTTCCTCTTTAAGCAACAGTAACTAGACAACCATAAGGCGGATGAGTGTGAAACCTTCGCCACTGGGACGAGCAAATTTTGCTTTACAACTTGGTACATTAAATTTAATCTCAAATTTGATTCTTTGCGACAAATGATACATTTTGTCAATAAGGGTCACATGTACATGTACATATAGAAAATTCATGCTATAAATTTATGTGACCTTGTACAGAATATATCATGAACAACTGAATTGAGGTTTTTCAAGAGCAAAATAGATGAAAGGTGAACTTGCGAGAATCTCAAAAGATTTGTCTGATGTAAGAGAAACAAAAGTATGCCCGTACATGCATGTACATGTACACCAGGAGTCCATAATGTGGGGTTAAGAAGTAGGAGTGTGAAGCACCCACGCTTTAATGAGATTTTTTTTCTGACTACCAGAGCTGGTGGATATACCATTATTAGATGAGTGTGTGGCCACTTTTGATTACACCCTGCACATGTTGATGCATGTGGAGGCTTGCTAGTTTCGCTATGCCGACAAAAAAACCCACAACAGCTAAATTTTTAAAGAAGGATGTTCATTCTATCGTGAAATTGCTATTTGAAGATGACTGCTGTGGTGACACTGTAGAAGAAGCTATACAAAAATTAAGAGCTGGCATTCACCTTTAATGCAAAGTCTTTAGGAAACAGTTTGTCAATGATCTCTGCAATGATAAGGCCAATGAACATTTCTATATATGCTTAAAGGCCATGATGAGGGATTATATTCATTTGCTTAAGCAATTTTTCTTGGCAAATGTTTTGCTGTGTTTGAACTGGCATGGATCAGTCACATAAATGATTTCATTGACGATGATGATTCATCAGGGTGTTGTTTTAGGGTGTGGGAAAATGTAACGGATTGGATCAAGAGCATTGTGCCAGTGGAGGAACAGTGAATAGTAATACCCAGTCTAATGTCATAACATATGACATTATGACTCCAAGAGTGAAGAATATAAGGCATATCCTGCCAATGACAATGATTTAGATTCCACTGCAACTCCATCTTCTACTCATGATAATGTATTTTTTTGAGAGTATTGTGAGTCCCTACAGGTATGGTGGGTTTGCCTTGCATTCACTTCTACAAAAGTACAAACATGAAAAAGGAGGTCCCAAAGGCAAGATTATATTTATATTAAAGCAGTTAGTCATTGGACCTGACCAGATGACCATGGTTCCAGAACAAATTGATGACCTTAACCAAGGAGGACTGGTTATAATGAATCCTTGCTTGCTTCCTTACCTCAGAGTATTAATTGAAAAGGTATCTTCCCTTGTCAATGATAAATGCTGCCAGGATTTTGGCAAGGGTGTGATTAAGGCTGCTGGTATTTGGCATTGAAAATGATGAAATCTGCAGAATTTTTATTGAGTGTGTTAAAGATGTATTGAAATATCACCAGTCAAATGTTTCTACAATGGGTTAACCATTGCTACTTCCTAATGGTTGGGCTTTGATAACAGCAGGTGATTGTTCTACAACTTGAATGAAGTCATCCAATGAGTCCACTTCTGCTTTAGAGAATTTTTACTTTGATAGTCCAAAGCACAAGTCTGGATAAAATTTTGTCTGTCCAACTGACAGAAAGGATATTGAAATGGATGCATTGAGTCCTGTCATGACTCTCCATAAGAGGTACTAAAATAAATGAAGAATTACATTTAAAATGTTCATTATTGTACATGTATTATACTACTGTATTATTTTTATTTTGCCCTGTGCAGTTGTCAGCATTGAAATGGATAACATTTAATTTGTAAGTCTTATACCTTGGTATTAATCCATTCATTTTGTTGTTTTTCATCATTTTCTCAAACCTGCTTTTGCCACATGCATGTAGCTTCAGAAATGTTACTCTACAAATCTAGTTGAAAAATATAATTAATTTTGTGTTGTGTCACTCATAGTTACAAACTCTATGACCTTGATGCATGAACGTAAAAAATTGCCTCTTTCTTTCTGTCTCCTGTGGTTGCCAGTTTACAGCCCTCCCATGGTAGATGTTGCTGCCTTTTGACTCATTATAGCAATCTCTTGAACAGGCTTAGCCATGGCTTGTATGTCACATTTATGTTTTTTGTGTAAGAGTGACTGAACAGTGCATAGCAATTATCTGAACAACCACATCCATGTTCAAAGAACTTTGACAATTCTTCCTCCTGTTGGTCTTCCTTCCTCATGTCATCACAAGTGTGAGTAGTTAAAGCAGCTGGAGCATCAGGCATCACTGATTCTAATTCAAGATCTGACACTTGTAGCTCCACAGCCACCTCAGGATCAAACAGTGGTGGATCAATATCTTCAGCACAATCCTCTGTCTCTTTCTCTTCTTCCATATCTTCTACTGCTTCATATTCTGTCTCTATCAATGAACAAAAAATACACTGTATAACCAAATTTATTGTAATAATATTGTGCATTTATACAGGTGATGGAATGTGATTGTTGTGATAGCTAACTGCTATTCACAGTTAGTATGTAAACAGTGTTTTGAAAAAGCTTACCACTAGTTTCATCACAAAAGTATCCCCAAGTGTAGTCACTGTCTCAAGGACCAATTTCCTCATAACAAGCAAGCAATGTCTCTTTCTGTAACCACAGTTTTTAAAGTAGTCTTCTTCATTTTTGTTATACTTTAAATAGCTGCTAAAGAGACTCCATGGTTACCTTTGACTCAATAAAGCCCTCCGTTTTTATTCTGTGTTCGCTCCGTGTAACATTTTTTGTGCACAATCAAGGTACAATGTCAAAGGGCTTATAACTCAGCAAAGAAGGCTTCGCTACCCCTGATTTTGGTATCAAATGAAAGGATTTTGTTAACAAGTTTATGTGATAAAATGAAATTCGCCCGGGTAAAGATTTTTTGTGATTATGAGCCCATAGCTCAAAATGATAATTCCCGCAGATAGCCTGGTTTTCTCATATCGGCTCACATATAGTCTTTTGGAATTTTGCTCAGTGTTCCATTGATTTTTGCCTTTGCATCTATGCTTATATGCAATGCGCCACAAGCAGTAGATTATATAAAAAATTTCCAGAGAAGAAAAAGTAGGTGCGGCCAAAAATTCAGCACACTTTGCATGCCACCATTCCTTCCTCATATAGCCCCCCTTACTAAAGTTTTACATATGCCCCTGGTACCCATGAAATCTGAATTATTATTTGAAACAAAAGTAAAAAAATGGAGTGACATGCCAGTAAAATCTTCACTATATGCACCATTCCCTTTATAACAAGAAATCTCACGTAACTATCCTCATTAGACCTATACTGAGCTCTTTGAGAGAAAAAGGAGAAAACTAAGGAGATCACAGACCCTGTGACAAAAGCCACTATCTTGTAGTCATTGCAAAGACACCCTAGGCCTAGGGCTCAAGGTGCTAAGACTATTTTGAATGCATTATTTACGGTAGCACCCACAATTAAAATTACTGATGCAAGAAGCTCTCCAGATGAAAGGCAAATCTAAGCCCAAGGTGCCCGAAATGGCGTATAGCAAGAAAGCCATGCTGCAGCAAGAGTTAGCTGGCCTATATGATGTATTCTGGCCTCCATACTTTCAATGAATGCTGCTGGTAACCCTGTAGTACCTTGTAGGGCTCACAAAATGGCTAGGCCGTGTCACCACCTTTAATTTTCTTTTGATGTTGGTGGCTTTGTGCCATCAGTAATGATTTACATTGTGGGTGGATACCTTATAGGAAAAAAATTATTTATTATGAATGTATATCATTTTTATAATTATATTTTTTGACAATAATCTTGGCTCCTAGGGCACCAATGCTTTTACCGTCAATAGTACAAAGGTAATGATTAACTACAATGATGATAAGCAGGAAAGGAATATTGTCTTGTAAGTAGGAAATTAAATATCAAAAATTTATTTAGTTTTCACAAGCCATTAATTGTTTGATTTCTAAACACTTCATCTGTTATTACAGAATTTAAGGAACTTTCTAAAACTATTTTATCAGCCTACATGTAGTGTGAAAACAACTGTTTGAAAATTGATAGTGCACTATGATTTGTGCTTCACTCTAACTTGTTAACAAACCAAAAGGAGAAATGCAATAACAGAGCACACAAAATTTGCAAACTACTATTGAACTAACTACTATTTGACTAAATGGTACAACAACACAAAATAATGGATGTAGCACTGAAGTTGAGGTACATTATCATAGTTTCTTATTATTAGTATTACTATTACTACTATTACTAGGATTGTCACTGCAGTCTCATCATGCAGCCGAGCTGTTCAGGCACTTTTAATTTTTTTTTTGTTAAAGGTTTTAGTAATATTAGTTTGGAAACTTTTAAAGTCCTTTTTATCATAGTTACTCTGTATCTTCCTCTTCCGAGAGCCCAAGTACCCCTGCCTGTTTTTCAAGTACCTCCTCTGATTGTGTAAGTATCCCTGCCGGTTGTCCAAGAACAGCTGCTACAGGTTGTTGAAGTACTGCTGTCAGTTCTTTTGTATCTTACAATAAATATTCTTGGAAGGCACAACATAAATAATTTGTAGTAGGTGTAAAACAACCAAAATCAGTACCTCTAACTAAAACTTGAGAATCACCATTATTGCACATAGTCATTACTGGCATGTGCAAAGTCAGGCCAATCATTTTAGCACTTTGAGTTAGTAACAGACCATGTGACATTGCTGTAATTTCACTTATACATCTTTTGTTCAATAATTTATGCAAAATGCTATATTGAATCAAGAGATACATACCAAATATTAACTCTCCAGTTTTGGAGGCAACTCAATGAACTCATCAGTCTGGTGAAAAGGTTGTAATGCTGCTTCAATTGAGTCATTTTCAAAAAAGAATCATGCATATCAGAACCTTTTCTAATTTCCTCTACTCTAGGAAAAGGAAAAGGTACTACTGAACCTTGAGAAAGTGCAATAATTTTAGACATCTTGAATCTTATATCAGGGGTTCCTTGAAAAATGTA
>NW_003546315.1:260932-264004 GCF_000090795.2 Amphimedon queenslandica | reverse complement strand
TTGTATGCTAGAAGCTTCTTTATGTCCCTCAAACAAATCATTACATGAAAAAGTTGCTTGAAGCATACTATTGTCTTGGAGATAAGGCAAAAATGCATAACATTAATCACATTCATGAACCACACTTCTTTCAGATGTGACTATGTTACTTTCCAGTCCAGCTATGTCTGAGGCATTCCAGTGACATTGGAGCATGTTACATGTGAAGCATCTAGAAACAAAAAAATATTTGACATCTAAATACGACAGAATTCCTTTGGAGGAGCCAAGATAACCTTAGAATGAAAAGCACTCTTCAAAACTTCTAAGTCACTATCAATCAGTTCTGACGTTTCATTGTCTGGCAGGACATACACATATAGATGTTTTTCAATAAATGAATCTCCTTTAAGTCCAAAATACAGGACTAGACTGATGGGTGGACTTTTTGAAACCTGTAGAGAAAAAGAGGATGCATAATATATGACATATTAAATGTATAAATAAACAGGGCATTTGAAAAACTTATTTAGGCTTCTCATGCGATGTATAACATTTTAACAGGCCATTTAAGCATCACAAATGTATAATGATAGTTTCACTGTTGACATTCTTATATAGGCAATAGCCTATAGGTAGGATTGATGTTGATTTTTCAAGATGGCAGCAGTTTTTATGATTTTTAACACTTAACTCCTTCATCTAACGTTGTACAGCCTTAAAAAATTGGCTTAGATGAGCTCTCATTCACTTAGCAATTCCTGTGGTACCTTTAATGTGGCCTTTACTGTAGCAGGAGAGAACAGGCCTAAATTCAAACTTTTGCAAAATTCTTTGGATTTCTTTTTTTCCTTCTTTCTTCTATCAACATGGAAACCCTTTTATACCAGGGAATCGCTGGAGTTCACTTTTACATCATTCCTTTTTGCTTGGGTCAAGGACAGGACAAATGGTTTCAAACAGAAGCAAGTACAGAGAACAAAATCCAGCTGCATTTGCTTATCCAATATCTGTTAATCCAGTTGTTGGTGTATCTTAATACTGCAGAGTACTAGTCAAACAGACTATGCACAGGTCCATGTCCCATCACATTCTAAAATTAATCTTAGTGACATTGTAGCATGTGCTCAGAATATGTGTAGTTGTGCCATGCATGCTAAGAATTGCAGTTCTAGAAATAACAAGCCCTTTTACAACATAAGAGCAAAACCTACAGGTTGCTTGCAAACCAAAAGTTTAGAGTCTGAATCAGGATGACACTAGCCTCAATCAGTTGTGACATTAGTGCTGGATCATGTCTTTTGGGCAATCAGTCACAATACAGTCAAGGAATCAGTTGCCACACAATCATAAAAAGGTCTTGCACTGATTGAGGCCAGAGCATCGGACATGATCAGCAATGATACTTGTTGGGACCGTACCTGTACAGATATCAGACTTGATTCATTCATTTTGGGCAATATTGCTGATTCAGGCATGATTACATTTGGTTGTGTATAAAATTCATGCCGCTGTTGCACCATCTACATGTATGATATTTATTATATTTTACATTTCTTCCTTACATGTTGTATTGGAAAAATAACAAGCCTTAGCAACCACCAACTCCAACACCCTTACACTCACTTTGCACTGTTGTCACCAAGTAATTAGATGCAGCTATCACCTTTTATCATCAGGTGTTACATGTATCACATGTGATTACTTTTACACAGTATTAGTTCTATTTACATCTCGTGTTAATTTGTGAAAGAAATGGCTTCTAGGCTTGCTGAGAGTTCCAGAACAAGTTTTAGGAGTGAAGAGAATGATGTACTGTTACAAGCTTATGAACATGGAGTGAAAAGTACTGGAGCGTTGCACGGTGCTCAGTCAGCAGAAATTAGCACCAGGATAAACAAACCTGTTAGTGTAATCAAGGTAAGTATTGATAACAACTTGAGACGTCGGAATACTTAACAAGTGGCTTGTGAATCAGTTATTAAAATTATTTTTAAGTCTGACTATGAATTAGTCAGTTTGCTCTTTGCCTTGCTCTAAATTTTCACACATCTCTTGTACAATTGTGCATTAGTGACTAAATGTATTATTCTAAAACTTCACTTAAAAATAATTGTATTAATTTTGCACCAGAAGGAAGGACTGGGATATTGTTATTATTATTATTATTATTATTGTCAATCTTGTTTGTTTGCATTGTTTTCTGTTGTCTCTCGTTTTTTCTGTCCTTTCCTTTTAGCGTCTCCTTATATTCCCCTTCCTTTCTCTGTTGTACTCTAATGAAGAGTAAATTATACCTACAGAGTATCCAACGGCCCCATCACAGCTGCTGCATGTTTGTGGATTTCTAGGAAGTGACGTTCGGGATACTTCTGTATATTAGCAATGATAATGTTGTCATAACAACAGATCCGTATAAACATTAATTGAAAACTACTGAAGTATGCAGAACGTGACTTCCTAAAATTCCACACACTTGCAGCAGGCCTCAATATACTCTCTGTAGTACTATTTAATCTTGCTCTCCACTTATGTCTATGTATTAGTGTTTTGTGCTTATTATAACTATTATTGTACATGTACATCATTTCTATTTATACTAGTACGATTAAAGAATTATTGAAATGATTTATTGTCACTTTTTGTTGGCAGGACTACCAGAAGTGGAAACTACCAGACCTGCAAGTCATTGTCTAGTATTACAGATTTTTGTCAAATTTTAATTACAGAAGGGCTAAGGCCGCAAAGCGGCTGAATGCTATTCTGGATTATATGAAGAAGGTGAAGTCGAGCATATCAATGGTGTTTGGCCTAGTTTTCTAAATTTCAGTGAGTTTGTAGTAATAAAAAGAATTTACGGTAACTCACTCCACCTATGGGGGGGGCCACACATTGGCTATATAAGCTGCCTCACGCCTTGACCTCATTGGCCTTTGCTAACGGTGAAAATAAAATAATTTTGTTTTACAAAATGAATTTAAACCCAATAGAAAAAATTAATGATCATTATTTGACACTAAGTGAAGTCCAGCATATCAATAAACACTTGGTGAGGGTGGGTGGGAAGTCCCATTGATATGCTCCACTTCACCT
>NW_003546315.1:258863-260547 GCF_000090795.2 Amphimedon queenslandica | reverse complement strand
ATATCTGGGTAGAGGGGGTCATGATTGGAATACCCCTCTTAGTAATCTTGAGACAAGAAGGTGTTGATTAACAGAAACACCATCAATTGGAGAATGCATTGAAGCAATAGCTGATCTATAAGCATTCAGTGATCTGTATTGATAGCCTAGAGTATATAGGTTGGCAAGAAAGTTGACTACATCCTCTATAGGACCTGAAACCGGATCAGTTTGCCATTCAGAACACCAGATGATCCATTTCTTGCACAACGAGTCGTATGACTGTGAGGTCTTTTGCTTCCATGATGCCAGGAGGAGGTTTGTAGCGTCTCCTGAAAGGCTTTGGTTAGTGTAGTGTTGCCTGAGATAGGCCACACGGCTAGAGGTGGAACCATGTCCACTTGTGGACCTCCTGGCTCTACAATCATTACCTCCAGAGAATCTATTTTTAGAGGGAGGGAGATTAGTAACCCAAGAAAATTGGGGTACCATGGCTGAGATGGCCATATTGGATCTATCAGGATTAGATCTGTCTGCTGCTCCTCAATCTTTGCCAGTACCCTCCCTCCCTATGAGATTCCAGGGTGGGTTGGCATATCCTTTCACCTGTTTCCAATCCTGGAGAAAGGCATCCGTCACTTCTGCTAGGTGATCTGGTCTCCAACTGAAGAAGCGGGGGAGTTTGGAGTTGCAAACAAGTCCACCTCCAGGTAAGGGAAATGACCCATTACCTGTTGAAAAATCAACGGGTTTAGGGACCAGTCTGAGCGATCTCTCATCACTCTCGGCTCTGTGTCTGCTCGAATATTCTCCTTCCCAGGAAGATGCTGTGCTGTTAAGAGAATATCTCTCTCCAGGCACCACATCCAAAGGTCTCGAGCTAGGTGAGCTGCCTGGGCCGAGACTGTCCCTCCCAGATTGTTGATGTAAGCTACTGCTGTTTGGTTGTCCAGCAGCAGCAGTACTCGCTTGTTGTCCTGACCCTTCAGGAAGGTCTTCACTGTCAGGCTAGCTGCTAGCAACTCCAGGCAATTGATGTGGAGATGTTTCTCCCTCTGAGACCAAGGACCTCCAGTCTGGTTTCCCTGGCAGGATGCTCCCCAGCCTGTGAGGGATGCATCCGATTCTATGTGGAAATCCGGTTGCCTTAGAACTAGGCTCTTCCCGTTCCCGCGAGACAATTGGCTCACACCAATTCAGGTCCTCCCTGGCTGATTGGGACAGGGGCAAGGGGCATTGTAGCATTGGGAGCTCTGCTCCAGAGCTGCTGTTAGGTCCCTCTGGATTCCTCTGCAATAAAGAGGGCCTGGAGGAACTGCCTGGGACACTGAATTGAGTTTCCCCAGTAGGCGTGACACCTTGCGAGCTGTGGGAGTGTCTAGCTGGCTTCCCATCTTTGCAGCCTCTTGCCTGATCTTCTTTATTTTTTGAACAGGCAGACGAAGCTCCAGGGAGCGGGAGTCCACCATCATCCCCAGGAATTCTATCTCCTGAGTCGGGACCGTCACTGACTTCTCTTGGTGGATTATAAATCCCAGATTTTCTAGTAGGTATACCAGTATGGCCCTTCGCTAGCTCTGCCGACTCTGCAAAGACGAGGATATTGTCTATGTATGCCACTAGCCTCACTCCTAGCTCTCTGAGTTGGGTTAGAGCTGGCTTCAGGGTCTTGGTAAAGACCCAGGGAGCACAGGACAGGCCGAAT
>NW_003546315.1:256077-258214 GCF_000090795.2 Amphimedon queenslandica | reverse complement strand
TGAGGGATTGTTCCTCTGAGGAGGACACACCTGCTCTGTGGCGTGACAATTGGGTTGGGCTTGATAGGAAATCTATCTTGTAGCCCAAAATGGTGTCTAAGATCCACTGATCTTGGCTGATGACCAGCCAGTTTGCATGGAAGAGAGCTAGTCTTCCCGCGATGTTTGGCTCCACCACTACTAGTGGTAATACCCCCCTTTTTAATATGAGTTGTTTTGTGTTTTTTATGAAACTTTGAATAGACAAGGAATGACTGAGAATTGACACTCTGTTCAATGTGTCTACTTCTTTGCAGGCTGCTTGTAATGGCCTCTCTTGGGCCAGCTTCCTCTTTGAGACTGGCCGCCACCTCTCAGGGGGGCAGTGGGGTGGCCTGGTGGAAAAAACTGTCTCTTCTGCTGCGGGTTAGTTTTTGATGATAAGAAAATTTTGACTGCGTCTGCCCTAGATTTCATCTTCTCCTCAAAGGCTGCTCCAAACAATTCAGGTGCTGCTTCTCTAAACAGATCCTCGTCTGCAAGCCCTGTGATGCTTGGGTTGACATCCTTCAGTACTTTGAGTCTCCTCAAGCGAGACAGGTTAGATGATGCATTTCCCAGCAGCCTGATTGCATCTTTTAGGCATGCACAGTCCTCTTCAAGTGACAATGCTCTCTCAGGCGAACTCTCTGAGTTCATCGAGACCAACAGCCGGATTAATGGCCATATAGGATCGTGAATAAAGGCCTGGATAGATCTGCATCTGCAGATTTAGTCTCCTTGCTGATAGCAGAGGGAGTTTTAAATAGTGGGTCCAAACGCGGGCATCTAGTCTCGATCAAACTTGGACATGGGAATGAGATTTTCTACTTCCTACGTTCCATGTTAGGAAGGGTAGAAGTGAAGGCAGAGACCAGGAAGGCTCTATCTTCCTCTGATAAAGATAAGAAAACGGCAGCTGGAGTTTCCTCCTGCTCGTTGTCCTCCTCATGGTTGGACCAGCCTAATGCAGCAGGTGGCAAGTCATCAAGGTCAGTGTTGCCTTCCCTGTCTGCCCAGTCTCTTACTCTGTGGTGGATTGCCCTCTTCTTGGGTGGCGGCCCAGCCTTACTACTAGACTCCAGAGACTGGACTCTAGCAAAGACATCATTAATGGAGTCATTGAGGAATGATTCCATCCTCTGCAATAACTTCAATATAGCTTGGTTCAAGGCGCACCTTTTCCTGCGACTATGCACAGTTTTGGGGTGCCTCTTAGTCTTAGGCAGGGCTCTGCCTGCTGCTGTAGCTAGATTCCGACGAAGAAGGGGAATCTGGCGAGCTTGAGCTTGAACTCATAATAAAATGGCATCGGAGTTAGAAAAAAGGCCAATGAGGTCAAGGCGTGGGGCAGCTTATATAGCCATTGTGTGGCCCCACCCATAGGTGGAGTGAGTTACCGTAAATTCTTTTTATTACTACAAACTAACTGAAATTTAGAAAACTAGGCCAAACACCATTGATATGTGAAACTGAGCCTTCTGAATTATAATAGTCTTTAAAGGCTTGCGTTTAAAGTCAGTTAATGATAAGACGGGGGCCACTCCTTGACATTCACGTGGTTATCCTCGTGGTCAGTTGTGTTGATTTGAGTGCTCGAGTGGCCAAGTTTTGGTTCTTGGCTGTGTAATTTTGTTTTTTTCTTCTTGTTACTCGCTGTGCCTTCGCCATGCCGAAAACTTGTCGGACTGGAAGACGTGGACGTGGTTCTGGTCGTGGGGTGTCTCGAGAGGGAGCAGGTCCCACTTTGGCATCGCCTGGTCGCGGCCGTCCTCGTCATGGTGTGCCTCTCACCAGAGCCGATCTCTCTCCTGTGTCTGCGCCAGTGGTGCAGGAGCCTGGTCCATCTTCGTCGGCTCTTTCCGAGTTTTTGGCTCTTATCCGCCAGGAGGTTCGCCAGCAGTTAGCTGCTGCCTCCCCAGCTGGTATCCAGGACCATTTTGGTGCTCCATTGGTGCCTGCTGACCCGGTTGCCAGCCCCCTGGCTGACTCACCATCTGGCTCTCCAGCTGGTGTTTTAGGTAAGCTAGTCGCTGTGGGTATGTATTGCCTGGGGTATTGGTTTTTGTTATTTATGGGTGGTTTTGTTTGTTTGCATGGGGCACGGGTTGTGTTACCT
>NW_003546315.1:236907-251981 GCF_000090795.2 Amphimedon queenslandica | reverse complement strand
TCGGTATATTTTGACTTCAAGGATTACCCTGGTGGAGGTGGCCTAGACTCTTATGGCTTCCCAGTGACTTTTCTTGTTGTTATGTTGGGCCTTTTGCTCTTATTGTTCCTACTTATGTTTATGTTATGTTTTATTGTTAAGATCTTGCATTTAATGCATTTTACCTATTTTATTTCATATTCCCACAAATGTTTGGGGAGTGAGATGCCTGCGGCATCTCTGGCGGTGTTGGTTCCCATCACTCACTCCCCCATATTTGTGTAGTCAGCCTGTAACCATCCTGAGTCTCTATTCGGGCCCCCCGGTAGGGGGGGTTGCTCTGAATGGCTCCTTCTTACAATGTGGGGCACAAACCCTAAGCCAGCTCTCCAATTGAGCTGCTCTATAGTGGGTTCCCAGCCCGTGGCAGGGGGCATGACCATTGGTTACCCATGGCATGCCCGCTGTTGGCGCCGGACCATTCGGGGGCATTGACATGCCACTGTTGGTTGTGATGGGCATATCCGTATGCCCACCTGCACATTCGTGGCTCTCACTGTTAGCGATGGACCAGTCGGTGGCTCTGACATGCTATGGGACACCTGCCGGTGCAGCATGCTCAGATGCTTCCCTCACAGCCATGACATCATGCTGTTGGTGCTGGACCATTCGGCAGCACTGACATGTCATGACCAACTGTGCTCCTACTGTTGATGCGGTTGGTCTTATCCATGTACTCCTGGGGTTGTTACCAACCCCTCGTCTGTGGTTACAGGCAGGATCTCGGGGAGTGGCCCTCGCAAAATTCCAAACCTCCTCCCTCCTCATTTGAGGTTTCTGGAGGCCGATAGTCATTAAGTGTGAGTTGAATAAACAAAATGACCATTAGCTTTTTTTAATCATAGCAAATGGACAATTTAAATTGAGAAGTTGGTTTGTGATGACAGATAAAATAGTGGCTTCAAATGGGACAAGGTTTACGACAAAATAAGCCATCTCTTAGCATTTAATGTCTTTGCCAACTACATGCTGTATCTGCCATCCTTTTCATACATTTTTGTGGTATTGTGCTCTGTCTGTTAGCATTAGGAGTGAATAGGTTGAATGTCTGGTAGCAGGATTATTTTTTCCACATTTCTGTTTACAGGTATGTGCCAGTGCATTTTTGATATAGTAGACTGATGCAAAATATTTTGTTGGTGAAAAGTCATATGCGCAGCCAGTCATTGAAGTACATGTACCAGCACCCTTTCATTTATGTTTACATGTACTTTTTGTTTTTGTGCATAATGTCTGTTCTAAAGTGTGCTTCTATCTTGATGGAGCTTTTGTGTGCATCTCCGTTTGGTTAAAATGTGTCTAGCTCTAACATGAATAGTATATGTAATTTTAATAGCGTACAAGTGTATCGTTATGTTACAAATTCTCTTATAGCAGTTAAGACTATCGTAAGTTAGTACTTACTACTCCTCCAAACATTATGCCTTTATTTTGTTAATTACGAACTATTTTTACTGTAATGTTGTCTCCCTATGTATCTTTATGAGTGTACACTTAAGGTACATGTGTACTCATAAAACTGCATTGAGAGACATCATTAGGGTACAACTCATAAAAATACAAAGGCAGACACCATTAAGATTAAGGTACAAACTCATAAAGACACATCATTAATGGTGTCTCCCTGTGTATCTTCATGAGTGCACTGGTGTCTCCTTGTGAATTTTTATGGGTGCACCATAAGGTACACACTCATAAATATGCATAGAAAGACAACAGTAAGGTAGACTTATAACAATAAACAGGAAGATATCATTAAGGTAAACACATTGAGATACACATGAGACACCACTAATGGTGTCTCTGCATATCGGTGTCTTGTATTTTAATCAGTGTATACCTTGATGGTAATGGTCTGTTTTTTGTATATTTATGAATGTGCACTTATGTAATAGTGTCTCGATATCTCTATGAGGTAATTGTGTATTATGAGTGTGTCTTACGTGTGTATTCATAATTCAGCATAAATAATGTTGTGACTTTTTACAGAGTATCTTTATCTGATTAAATATGTTTTTACAGTGTGCTGTTTTGTGTTTATGTTTATTTATCTGTATTTCCATGTATTAATTTATTGTTAAATCATACACTACAATCTTGTTTCCTTTATAGTCTATAAGATACAAGTGTTCACTCAGGATGCATACATAATCACCAAAATAGCAAGATGTTCTGTTTGGTATGTTAATATCATAATTATTTTGTAAATTTTTGAATTTTATAGAGATAGGAAAGTCAGTTTTAAGAATTTCAAAGAATATTGTAGTTTTCCTTTGCTGATTTTTACATAAAAACAGTTTTTATTTTAATTTTGAGGCAAATATTTTAAACCAGCTCCCGGCGCTACATACATACCGTACAGCCTTTTGCCTGGATATGAAGGCAAAAGGCTATGGCTAAACTCCAGATTAAACATACTTAATTCAATGTCCAGCTCCACAGATACCAAACCAATTTTCTCAACATATCCCATTAATTATTATAACAACAATGATGACAATTTTGTTGAATAATTGTAACTTTTGAATTATATACTTTAATTCTTAATAATTATCATATACATACTGTAAAAATTAATTGTTCTAAGATGCACTGATACCATTATCGTTTCTATTATTTAGCAAACATGGTCATATTGCTAAGTGCACTTCCCCCGGAGCGCTATTGAAATAATCCTAAAACAATTTTTTATATCACCAGCAGTTTTAGTATACTTCTTACTTTTAACTTCAGAAATCTCTGAAATAAGTTTTTTATCTAACTTCAGCATCTACAAATCCAGTTGGACTAAATTAATAGTTTAAAGAAAATTATGAAGTGCAATTGCTACTTCGATAAACACTTATGCTCCGTTTAGTGGGCAACAATTGGATTTCTGAATACCTGCCACCTTGCAGCTTTCAAGTGTCCTGATTGATCCATTGGGTTCTACTGAACCTGTAATTAAAATTAGGCTAGTCTTGCTCATGAAAGAAATAAAATGCATGTATACTAGTATTGTGGTATTTTATGACAAAACAATTTTTAGCACAATTCACACGTGCAGTATTAAGTTTTTCATAAAATTTTACTATTTCTAGATACAAAGTACTTTGTCGGCTAAATAATGTCCAGGAAAAGGGTGTAAAATGTATGACTTTAAGAAGAAGGCTTGATCTCCTTCAGAAAGATGCCTAATGATATTGGTTGGTAGTGGAGATGGATTTGGGATAAACAGTGCATTTGCCTCTAATGCTTGAGGAAAAGAACAGTAAGACAAAATTTCTGCATTATTGTGGCGGCCAGCTTCTCAAGATGTATACAAGTACAAATCTTAAAATGACCACCTTAATATTAAATAACATCATTTACAAAAGTAATTTCAATGTGCAAACAATTATTTTGTTGTTAATGTAAACAGGCACATAATTATTACAACAATCATCAACAGATGTGTAATATCAGGTGGCAAGCATTCAAGATGCATGGAGTATTGATGGCAGCATCATTCAAATGCACAACAGCCAGCTAGTATTAACTTAATAATGCGCACAGTCTGCATTATGCAAAACATCAGCTTGCAAGAATTAACAACAAAGATTCAAAACCTACTTTGCAGAATTTTATGAAGGAGTATTGTTTCCTTTAAAATGACATTTTAATGAAAGATTAATAACCAAACTGCTTAGTTTTGGCCTTCACAACTGTGGCGAGTCCAATAGCAACTCTTATACATTTATTTTTTAGATATTGTGCTGAATCACAAACATTAAAGAATGCAATAGCCAAATAATTATCTTTAATTTTGATGTTTTAATTGTCATGACAATAATTTATTCAATCAATACTAGCTGAAAAGTTTTATTTATATTTAACAATAATTAATTTACATCATAGAAATGTAGTAGAGCAATCAATAGGTACAAAGGCATAATTATTATTAAAATTCTATTTCTGCCTATTATCATTATCTGCAAAGTAGGGTTTGAAATCTTCGTACTATTTTTATGAATTATTTTGTATTAATTAACATTTATAATTATTAATTGAACTACTAATTATTATTATGGTTGAACTCAACCCCCTTGTTTCTTATTTTTTGACAACCCTACTTTTTCTTATTTAATAGAAGTTTTTTATTTACTTGTTTCCATACTTTTTATTAAATTTAATTAATTAATAATCCTTTTATTAATAATTATAAAATTATTAATAATTAATTTATAGATTTTTTTTGAATTTTTGAATCATTAATTATAGCCTAGCTCATAATTTTCATCATTATTAATAAATTAATAATCCTTATTAATAATTAGAATTTTTGCCTTAGTTATCAGTTCATTGCTGGAAGAAAAAAATTTTGAAATAAAAACTATAAGAAGACCCATCGCATTATAAAAAAATTTTTCATACAATTTTTATTTATTTTTTTGAATTTTTGAATCATTAATTATATTCATAGCCTAGCTAATAATTATTCATCATTATTGACAACAACTAAGATCTATTTCCTGTTCTGAAACTATTTAAGTTTACATTCTGATTCAATTTCAGTTGCCATTTTGCTCTCAAGTTATTTACTACAACTTTCTTTTTTTAAAGAAGCACTGAAGTCAGTTCAGTCACAAATTAAATTAGCTATCAATATATTTTCTTCTTTTTTGGTAGCATACTTTATAATGGATGATGCTGGTGATGAGCACATAGTTCATCCACCACCGCCAGTAGCTTGAGATGAAAGGCCTCCACCACCACCTTGAGCACTCTTGATCCCAGTCCGAAGAGCTGGAAGCCCGCCGGTGCTCACTCCTGGAGTGGCACCGGTGTTCCCTCCTGGAGGAGCGCCGGTGCTCCCTCCTGGAGGTGCACCGGTGCTCCCTCCTGGAGGAGCACCGGTGCTCCCTCCTGGAGGTGCACCGGTGCTCCCTCCTGGAGGAGCACCAGTGCTCCCTCATGGAGGAGCCCTTCCTGCCCCAGGACTGCCTTTGCTTCAACAGCAAAGGCAGCAGATGATAGCCAGCTGAGGGCTGTGAATAGACAGATTGTAAGTCTTTACTATGATGTACTTAATATTATCTTTATATTCCGTAATAGTATGCCAATCTACCAAGGAGAGCTAGCAAGGGCAGGGGCCGCAGGCTGAGGCCCAGAGGGGCCGTAACTAAAAACTATAACTTTTATTAACTATGTACTTCATTATAATAATAGATGTTAATAAATAATCAAACTGTGAATTAAAAATACATCAGTGTCAAGCCAGGATGAAAATACATTAGTAATGCCAAGTGTTTGACAAGACATAAATGCTTATTCCCTTTAGTTTCTTTCAAAATTTCTTGAAAAAAATTCACAGTATCGTAATGCATATTTTTAAAAATTAAATCTTACCTAACTATCATTATTATGGACATACTGATTGCGTACATGAACATGCACAGTGCCGTCATTCATAATCTACAAAATTAACACATGAATACTTTCCAATGTGCAAACAATTGTTGTTTGTTAATGAGAACATGCATGCACATAATAATATTATTACAATAAACTAACAGTCATCAACGAAAGATGCGCTAGCAAACAATAACTTATAGTGATAGTACCTACTGTGGCCATGCTTATATGACATACCCATTAAACAAATGTACATGTACACGTAACCTTAAATCATACCCTATAACAAAATACATAGAACACTTTGGAATCTCACAATATTTAATGTTACTACATATTCCATTCCTTAGACTACAGTAATGTAAAACCTCTGCTGGCACCTCCTGCAGTGTGATACAACGACTCATCAAGGACCTACAATAAAACATTAAGTTGCACTTAATAATGAAATAAATTTAGTTACAACAATCGAAATCCAGAACTTCCTTAAATTATATTGCACATTCCAATATCAAGCAATGAAAATATTGCTGAATCATCAAATCCTTTCCAGCTGTCATTACTTGTAAAGTATAGTAACATAAACACATCAAATGCAAACAATGTAAACATATGGGCTAATAATAACAATAGTACAAACAGTAATGTGGTGAACAAACTCTATTACCAATCACATGGAACTTCTGTATTCCTTGTAACTCCATTATAGTACATATGTACTTACAACAAACTAAAAAAGGATTAAATTCATGCATGATAATCATCAAACACTACAAGCACAATAAATGCATCAATAATCCACTACATGCACACTATGCTAAACATATACATGTATATGCATAATATACCTTATGTTTGTCACAAACATACATTACAAACCACTAACAAGATACAGGTGCTCACATAGAGGAACGTCCCGTTCAGCTGTTGAGTCTCATTCTAAGTCTGACCTCACTCTTTAACACCACATTGTAGTCCTAAGTATACCTGTATAAATTATGAATGTGACATACAAGTACTAACTAATAATGATAATGGTAGCATCTACAATGTTTCTGATTGGATCATACATGTATGTGCATGCATGTAGTTTAGACATAATATTGCTTACTAATGCTATCCTCAGTTAAGATATTTGCATGACCTGCTTAATATATAAAATAACATTGTGTACATGAAGAATTTCCAATGTGCCAACAATATTTTTTGTTAATGAGAACATGCACATGTTACAACAATCATCAATAAAAGATGCGCAACATCATCTGGCAAGCATTTATTATTATTGCGCAGAGCATTGATGGCAGCATCATTTAAATGCGCAAAATCAGCCGGCAAGCATTAACTTAATAATGCGCACAGCCTTGATGGCAGCATTATGCCCAACATCAGCTGGCAAGCATTTACATATATGTAATGCGCACAGCATTGATGGCAGCATTAACATGCATGATGATCATTATTATATGTACAGAATTACTGCTTGAATAATACTAAATGTAATATAACATTTAATGTTACTCAAAAATTTTTCTTGTCATGACTTTAAGTTTTTTCAGCAGAGTCCTGATCCATAAGTATTAGTTATTTGTAATAAACATGTAGCACAAGCCACAAACAAGATCCAGATTCGATAATGACAGCTTCCTCCCTTCTGAACCCTCTGTCCAACATAAATGATAGTCACACAAATTAGAATCAATGCTAAACTCTAATGAACAGTAAACCTCTTTCACACCCTCTCCCTGTCCATTATAGCAACAAGTAAACAATATTTACTGTTACTTGTTATACCTTGATTAATCTCACTTCCTGAATGCAGTTAGATCTCTTCATACTGAAAAATACTGGATGGATATGCACCAATGGTTTTCAGAAACACTTACACATCACTCACATTGTACATGCAGTGAAATATAAGTCACATTAAATAACCAATGTTTTTAAGATGATGGACCTCCCATACACCATAGCCACTTCCATCAACAATCAATGCTTAAGAAATATTAATAGACTAACTACTTGGAAATGATTAGTACCAACATGCTTCAAACACAAAGCAGGTGTATTAGTATCACAAGGAATGCCATATAAAGTTTGGGTTCCATATCTAGCCCAGCCAACAAAAGTAGGAGTTAGTGAATATGAATATATGGTTGTACCTAATATTGCAGTTAGTGTAATAATCTCTGTGTCAGTGGCCCGCACACAATTTCTATACATTTTGGACTTATTTATGTAATCATATATGCTTGGATATCTGGTTGCACTTAATGTACTATTAAACAATTCTTCAAAGTTTGGCATATTACTAACAATTGCTTTATGTAATTCGTAATGCTGAGAATTTGACCCAGTAATGAGATATGAAAGGGCATAAAATAAACAGTTCCCATAACCAGGGACATCAAGAGCACTATTAGGAACTCTTTCATCTGACAATGGTGTTGTTGGACTACCAGGTAAGATTCTAGCAGCTGTGACAAATTTGAGATTTAAAATCTCACACCACCTTCTTTGATATTCTTCATTACCAGGGTAATAAACATAATCCCATTGTCTCCTTCTCACAATATCTGAGTTGGGAGGCTCTTCATAAGTAAAGATGACATCATCTTTTTTTGGATTACTTGTCTTTAATTTAATGCTTGAGAGTCTTATACATACAATCAGACTACTACTTCAATGGTCATGTTTGAGAGTTTTATAGATACAATGAGACTACTACAACTATCATCATCTTTGACATTAAATTTGGTTTTTGGTCTTTCAAACTAATTGAAACAATTAATTTATCATCTTTTTTTGAGTGCAGCAATACCAAAGCAGTATTGTCAGTACTACTGTCTACATCAACTTTTCTTTTTTGGGGGAAGGCTTATTTAAAGCATTATTGTCACATATTTTACTGTTTTTGGGGCGATTAGACTTTTGTAAATCAGTACACTTACGTTTATTGCTACTAATGGTACTGTTACTAGTACTTTGTACATTACTTACAGACACATTGGCATTCTTACTACAAGGTTTACAATCTCAATTATACCAGTCACTTGAATCTTTCTCTTCTTTCCTTTACTTTTCTTGATTTGAGGTAAGTCATTCCAAAATTTACTTCTGAGGTGGCTAATTTCATTAATGCACGGACTACTAACTTCAACAGAGAGAGGATCACATGATAATAAATGTAATCCATTTAATGTATGTACACAAAACAATGCAACATATGCCATACCATCCCTAAAAACATCAGTCAATAAATCAATAATGGCTGCATCTAGTGAGAGGCCCTGACATTTACGTATAGTAATAGCATAAGAAAGTATAAGGGGAAACTGTTTCCTATGTATATACAAACTTTTAGATAGCATAAATCTAGACGTAACCCTTTCTATGTCACAAGGTACATCAATATGATAATATTTAATTGATATACGTGTAGCATAAATACCCATTACTGTACCAATGGCACCATTAACTAATCCTGATGTCACATCAATATTACAACTTAGCATTACTCTACAGCCTACTGCTAAAGACAATACAGTTTCTAAACCAGCTGTTTTGCTTGGTTGATCTTTTAGTTTCTCTAATTTTTTTTCTTGTTGTTTGTCAAATTTTGCTGTGCTGCCACTTTCATCCACAACATCAACACATGCTAATTCTATTTTCTCAGTTTCTAGACTTTCTAACATTAATTCATTAATTTTTTGGCAGGCATCTACCTTAGAAAATAGGCAAATTGGAGGATTTCTTCCTTCACTTTCCAATTCTTTATATATTTCTTGTATTGAAACCTTAAATACACGACTCTTAAGCGTATCAATAGTTTCATGAGTTAAACAGCCATGCCTAACAGAATCAAGCATCTTAAAGACAGTTTTGTCTCCTTTTTGTCGCTCGTTGATTGTTAGTTCATCATATTCTACTGTTTCTTTCCATATGTTAACTGCATTTGCTACTCCAAGTCTAGTTTTTCTAGCTTGTAGCTAATTTTATTAAATACTGGCCTACCATTAACTGGTGGCAATTCTAAGACGTCACTTACCAATAAAATATTTTTAGATCCAAACCATTCATCAGTACCAAATATATCTTTTAAGCGCATGTGTAAGTATGCTAGATTTAGATTGGATACCATAGATACCTAGTCCACTATTATAATTTTTAAATTTTGAAGTGTCATTTTTATTCTTTTCTGAGCTTCTTTATTCAAAGCCCAATATGCAGCTGTCTTTCCTTCATGCTCTATCGGTAGCTGAAATAATCTATGTATTGTTAGTCCACCTACATAAAATGTGGCTATACCTGTTTGTGCTACTATAGCACACATAATTTTACTTTTTGGATGCCATATGTCATCCACGAGGCATTTATTGCCTCTATCAAAAACGACTTACCAGTTTCACCTACACCACTAATAAACGTCCTTAGCGGTTTGATATTATCTAATCTAAGTAGTCTTGAAGACTCATTCTCTAATAAGTCTTCACGTTCTTTTTGACTTATAAAATGACTCTTAATTTTATCAAAAATTCTTTTTTGATCTACATTAAGCATTGCCACTCTTTGCTCTAATGTTAAATTAGGTATATTAATGTGCATGTCAGCAATATCAGCTACTGCTTCCATTATTTCACCCAGTAATTGAGGCTCATCATCTTCCTTGTTATCAGGAAGTTCTTCAGTTAAACTGGCTTTATTTCTTGCATCGACTATTTTCTTCCAATTATGTGCAGCTTCTAATAATTTCTGTAGTTTGCTGAAATGATTTTCAATGCCACGTATAGATGCCTCTCTGTGATGCCTAAACGCTTTTTCCATTCTTTCTTCTTTCCATTACGAGTGTGCTCTCGTCTTTAGAAGGCACAAATAAAAATATAAGCAAGTAATAAAAATCGTCTCTTTCCGCTTCTTGCATAGGATTAAATTTCCTATGGTTTGGAAGGACTGGCTTTGATCGAAGTTTGTATTCTCTTTCTCCATTTTTTCCTATTTTATCAAATTTGTAATTAGCAACAAATTTGTAAAGAGATACATTTTCCATGTTATTGGTCTTGTTGGATAAAAGTCTTCAATTATGCTAGGATTAAAAATGTCTTTAGAAGATCGATCCATTTTAGTTAAATATGAATAGTTTTTGATTTTTCTGCTCCTCTTATGAGGCAAGTACACATTAATGTACTGTATGTTTACAGATTTCATGTATAAACCTTCACCGAGAAGTAGATCGCTAGCTTCATATAGTCCTACTTCTTTGGCTAGAAGTAATTTTTGTCCAATTTTCCACAGCCTGCTGTATATGTTGTCACAGCTGCTGACTTCATCCTATAAGTCCTGTGCGTGACTCTTTTCTGCTTTAGTGACATATCCAGTTACATACTCTGTTAAGGAAAGACTCCTCTCTGCTATGTATTGCAAGTCCATATTTGCATGCCAAAATTTCAACAGTAAAGGATTGTAGTCGTTGACTCAACTTCTTATTCATTTCGTTTGAGATAATATATTTTATTGCATAATTTCAAGCTAATTTCAAAATCATTGATGCAAATACTATCTCGTTCTGGTCTAGGGAAATCAAATTGGAATCTAGATACATAGGTCTTGCCGTTTTTAATGTTTCATTTGCAGTATTTGCTGCACTTGTGCATTTGGTATTTTGTTACCAAAAAATTTAAATCAGGCAACGTATTACAATCTGGTATATGACAGGTAACCCTATCTTGTATGAAAGAACAGACTTCTTCTGGACGATCGATACCGACAACAGGAGCATTTTCAATCCATAGAAGGATGTGATAATAAGGCCCTCCATGCATTTGATATTCTTTTTTAACATAATATTGCTCTACTTCGCCAAGAACACCTCTCTGGAGAATGACTATGTTAAAGAAATCCTTAAATTTGTATGAAAATTGTTGCGATACTGAAACAGGATCCTCAGTACATAATCTAGAAATACTATATGATTGTGGTGCATTATTCACTTTTTTTTAAAAATTGCGCTATATCAGCTGAATCATATTCAGCACAACTTAATGTAAGGAAAAGTGTTGGTGAGCCATACTCAGCAATCATTGCTTTGACTTCACCTTTCACATGGAACCAATATTGATTTGTGCCTCGTATTGGAGCCAACATGGTACTTAAATTGCTCTCAAATTCTTCATTAAACACATTTATTTTATCTAATATTTCAGCAACAATTTGACTAACGTTGCCCATTGATGTTTTTAAGAAATTATATATGCTAGTTTTTAAGGCCTTGTTAATTTTTAATCCATAATAGTGCAAACAATATCAATGATTTCTACGAAATTGGGAATCTTTGTTTAAAAGTCTAGATTTTATGTATTCACTAAATGATAAAGTCTGTGCTGGATAGCTTTGTCTGGGATGATGCTTTCCATATTGTCCAGTAGGAAATAAAGTAGGAAAGCATAACAAATCCAGATGCTCTTGCATATTGTCTATAGGCACTTCTTTTACATTCATTAATTTATATTGACTGATATCAGAACCCGTTGCAATTTTATTATCAAGATTTTTAATGGTATATGCCAAAAGGCTTTCTAAATCTTGATCATTTGTTTTTTCAAGCATTTTACAAGTAGTATTGCTAACTACTTTTATAACATTTTTAGACGATTCGTCAATGGAATCATCATCCACATTTCTATAAAGCCAATTTATTTCTTTTAATTTTCTTAGTGCTGCTTTTATTTTATTCACATCAACTAGGCTACGCCAGACATTACTTGATTTAGTAGGATGTCCATTAATAATAGAATAAAGTTCTGGATTAGGCAAATGATTAGAATCTATACCAATCTCATTTAAAGTTTCCATGGTTTTTTCTAATGAAAGGGGTAAATAAAACATTGCACCTTTAAGAGCCTTCAAAGAATTATATGTAGGCTTAAGGTGTGTGTTCCTAGCCTAACAATTGTCTGAAAACATTTGGCCCTCTGTATTTACTGGCAACTCAAAGGATCCAAATTTTCCAATTCTTTGGGTATTGGCTCACACTGTAACCCATTGAGCACACAACGTGCTGGATTTTCATTTTTTCTAATAATAGGTTTACAATGAT
Organism: Amphimedon queenslandica; assembly: GCF_000090795.2. Lineage (NCBI taxonomy): Eukaryota > Metazoa > Porifera > Demospongiae > Haplosclerida > Niphatidae > Amphimedon > Amphimedon queenslandica. The sequence goes on along the minus strand of NW_003546315.1, from coordinate 239,476 downwards.
TACAAATATACATAACTTTATTTAATGCTGTAAGATCATTCCCTCTAATGTAATCTAATAGGATATTCCAAACATCGCTATCTAAATTTTTAGCTTCAGTGACAGATTTTTTTCTTAAAAGCCTCTTACAGCTACAACATGCATGAACTGCCTGATCAGACAAAGCTTTCTTAAATTCATCAATAGCATCTGAATACTGAAAATAAAGTACAGTATCAAAGTTTGGTATTCTAAATGGGTCATCTTCTTCACCATCATTTATAGCGTAATACACATTATCAAATTCAGTCTCATCGGCTTCATTAATTTTTAAATTTATCAATTGTGCTATATCACCATCAGCAAAGGAAGAATCAATGACAACTACTGTTAAATGGGCATTTTTAGCAACATAGAAGTGTTTCAAAAGCTGTCTCAACAAAGGATAATGAACAGATGCATTGCATAAAATATGCAGCATACTTTTACAATCAGTATCAATACTACTACACACAATAGGATGGCCTATCTTTTCACAAACAATTTCTGAATATTTTAAATATTTTTGAACATTATTTTCATCTTTTTTAACAATTACCGTTACATTAGGATTGTCAGAGAAATCATGTTCAAGCACTTGATCTATTTCTTTGACATGAAGGGATCTTGTCATATAATAATTATTAGGACAATTATCACATGCATCTAAATGCTTCCTCAATTCTTTAATGGGTTCATCAAAATATCGTCTAACTTCAATAATAGAACTAATGTCACTTTCTAATAAAGGCTTGCACTTGTCTTTATAGTGCCATTTGAGGGTAGGCTTTCTCTTATTAGTACACATTCTATTACTATCAAAATTGTCATCTTCAGAGTCACTATCATAAAATTTTTCTACTCTATCAATACATGATACATCAACAACCCATGCTACGTAACAGATGCCATTTGTATCAACAGGGATTGCAACTGGACTATCTAATTGACTATCAAAATCATCATTAGGATACAAATATGCTGATTTATAAAAATAAAGCTCACTATTTTTTTGACATTGCTCACCAAAATCACTAAAGCTATTCCACTTCAATTTCCTAATGCTATTTGCTGCACGTATCAATACGCCTACTTTGTGGGATCTGTTTTTCAAAACTGATTCGAACAATATACTTGATGCAGCATTACATTTACTGTGATATGATGTTTTCAAAGTCTACTCCTTTCATACTTGATGGTAATAAATCATCAACTATTTCAGGGCTGTAATATAATGCTTCCACAATTTTCATAAAATAATATTCCTTTGCTTCACTATTTGGTACAGGTAATGAGTAATTAGAACGTTGTGTATACAACATGTGACTATAATTATGTTCATAATAATCTTTATTTAGACGCTTCTTATATTCTTTATTTAGTGCCATCTTTAATTTATCCATTTTGTTATCAGAAAATTTATATCTCAGAAATTTATCTTTCGTAGCACTTAGTATTGCATCTCTATTTTCATAATACCGTTTCAAAGATTTTTGTCGTTGTGGGTCTGAATTTTGCTGATAGCTTTCCTTTGATTTCCTTTCTTGAGAGTTAGGAATCTTTTGATACTGATCTCTAGAGGCTTCTTTCTTTGGTTGTGGATTCTTTTGATACTGATCTCTAGAGGCTTCTTTTTTTGGTTGTGGATATTTTGATAATGCTTTCTAGAGGCTTCTTTTTTATGGTCTGGTTTGATAAAATAATTTGTTTTTGAATAGCAAGTAGATTTTAAAATTTTGCTATCCTTGTTTTTATTGTACCAATTTTTACATTTTTGCAATATATACCCAGGGTTCAATGCATGAAACTGCTTAAAATAGGCCTTTGCAGAAGCAATCTTATACTTGTTACTGATTTGTTACTGATTGTTACTGATTGTTACTATAAGCAATTTTTGCTTTGCTTTTTACCCGGTTACATTGTCTTTTATAGTATGCTCTGGCGTTTGATCTATTTTTATCTATGAAATCTTCCATTTGCTTTCTGGTCTGTGTATATTTCCGCCATTCAAAATGCAAATTTTATGGATTTTTGAACTTTAGGACGGTTGTCAATTTGCAAATGTTTGAATTTTTGATTTTTAACATCTTGACCGAATTTTCTCCAAATTTTCTATTTCTCTGAACATAATCTCTGAAATTTTAAAATTTGACTGAACCTGGAGATTTGCCTTTGCTCCCAATGCTAACACTCTGACTCTGGCTTTTACAGTCAGAGGTATGAAACAGCTAACTCAAGAAATAATCATTTTGGATTTTTGGACTACAAAATGCCGATTTCTGAAAATTGAAATTTCAGAATTTTGAAATTTGGATTGAAAATTCGAAATGTAATGGCAAATTTGCAAAACTCTGGAAATTAGAAATTTGAATGAAAGACCTTCCCTCTAAATGCTAAGTTGACTGTATTCTCTTCTCCATCATCGCCATATCAAATTATTTCACATATATGCTCCGCCTTCTTACAATTTGCAGACACACCCACTGTCATGGCAAAGTTACTGGAAGAGTTAGAGTCTCTTGTTCGTGAGTTAGTGAGGAAAGGAAGTGAC
>NW_003546315.1:210411-235896 GCF_000090795.2 Amphimedon queenslandica | reverse complement strand
TTGCTATTGTTGGTACAACTATGGCAACATCTGCTTGGAATGAACATTCTGTGCCTGGTAAGCAACATTAATCTCATGATAGGCACATAATTATAGCATATTTTAGCAATAGTTTTCACGCCTTAACCTAGTTACTTTATACATCATTTGCATTAGGTGTCTTGTATAACCAATTATTATAAGATGTTCCATTATTCAACAATCTAGGGCAAGGAATACCAAATGAGAGAATGCTACGTGCTACTCATGTTGCGCCTATTGATCCAAATATTCTTCCAGAAACAGAGGTTGCTGTTCAACAGATGGAATCATTGGGATCACACCTGACTCGCTTTAGCCCATTTGGACAAGACCCACTGGAAGGACATGGCCATTTTTGTCGACAGAGAGATGAACAGTTCGAGGCTCGTTTTCCAAACTACGATGACTTTTTCCATTCTGTTGCAAATAGTGACTTTACCTTATTTCGTCAGGGATTATTATACACTATTGAAATCACCAGGCATCTTGAATTGCAATTAAATAATACATAACTTAGTTTGACACAAGAAACAATAGAAAACCTTATACAAAATGCTTAAATGGGTGGGTAGTCTATATTAATTTATTAATCAAGTCAAATAATAGGATGGCAACCTCTTATTGAGCTAAATAATAGGATGCCAATAGGATAGCAACCTCTGTTTGAGTCTTGCTTAGAGTGTTAGCACATTCTGATGCTAATCCATGCCATGTGAACTAGTCTAGATTATGAGTGACGTGCATGTATAAACCACCTAGTGACATAATGTTTGTTGATATTCAAGGCTAATTTTATCATTGTCTATTCGATACGGCATGGGATATAATACTAGTATGTGACAAGAATTCTAATGTCATGCAGAGAGGTACATATTGTACAAGACATGAAACCATACCAGATTATTAGATTTAGCATCAATTACAAAGCTAATTTTTGAAGCTAACCACCCTATTTGAGATAACTATTACACTATTGAAACCACCTAATATCTTGAATTGCACTTAAAGTAATTTTCTTTTTGCAACAAAATTTAATGATAACACAATAGGTTGAATAACCTCAATTAATGTTAGAGTTTAACAGTTAACACAAGTTTTCTAATCCTCATTTATTTCAATGGTATTAGATGTAGTACTTGAAGAACCAGAAGGAGCATTTACCGGAGCTGCGGTCTCAAGAGCTGTCCTGACATCAGTGAGGAACTCATCAAGTCCACGAAGTAAAAGTGTCTCATTGTAGCCCCTTTCTCCTTGACAAGCAGGGCATCTCTTAGTAAGTGCCTCGGGACCAGAATACCATTGGTTGAGGCATGTTTCACACCCAAGAATAACCTTGCAACACTTACTGACAATTACTGGTGGCTTTAGAGGAACAGATAAACAAATTCTACATTTAAATGAATCTCGTATGGCACGAACAAAAGCCAAAGGGATATTTGATTGCCTAGTGAGGTCCATTACCTCAGACACAGATTCCTTTAGAATTTGGACATCTGCTGAAAGTACATCAACCTTTTCTTCTATGCCACTTAGACCTGATCTTTTCCTAAGAGGCTTCTCAAACACTTCATCATCATCATCGGAATCCCACACAGCAGTGCGTTTCTTATTTGTTATCAAACTTGATTTCTTGGAGTCATCCCGAATAGCATAGATTATTCTTCGTGGAGATTTCCAAAATGAAAGACCTAAAAGAATAATGCTGTTATCATAATCAACTCAAAAACCAAGTATACACACTAGATACCAGCCACCCACATCAAAACTCTTAGATATATAATAGCTTTTCATGTACTCTTGATAAATGATAATAGTTACATGCATGTACCTTGAGTTCCTGGGCTGTCTTCTATCTCCAAGCCATTATTGGTTACTAATATATAAGCTTGACCCCACTTTTCTCTAACTTTACAGAGAATGAATGGAACATTTGCTGTGCTTTCATCAACTTCCACAAAATCTTGCTTCAAGATCTTAAACGTCGGACTAGATTTACTTGTTATCCTGTGTCATAAGTGCCTTAGTCACTCGGACTCTGTATGTGACAGAAGCTGCTTCTGTATGGCTCTTGCTATTGCTTCTGGAAGAAATGACAGAACGAAATGCAGGCTTTCTTGGAGTTGGAGTACAGCTGGAATAGGTTGTAGTGGCAATGTTACTCTCACTATTAATGGATAAGTCAAGGTCTGGACCTCGCTGCTCTTGACCTTTAACAATAAATTCATGGAAGTTGGGTAACCCTTGGAATGATCCATCTAGCTCACGAAAGAAAGATTCTCCATCAAATTCGTCACTTAACCACACTTCCCTAGGATCAACTTTGAACATTTTGCTTAAGTTAGTCGTTGTAACTTGAGATGTCTGGATCTCGGTTGAGTGTCCATTCCTCTTTACAGTCACAGTACGAAAGGAATTGCGACCAATAAGTGATGCCATGACAAATAAGTCTAACGTATGTTTCTTCTCCCTCGGAGACTTAGATAACTGAAAGAACCGAGCTTTATTCCTTATGTGATTTGCTCGCGTGACTAACAGAATCTAGACTAGTTCACATGGCATGGATTAGCATCAGAATGTGCTAACACTCTAAGCAAGACTCAAACAGAGGTTGCTATCCTATTGGCATCCTATTATTTAGCTCAAAGAGAGGTTGCCATCCTATTATTTGACTTGATTAATAAATTAATATAGACTACCCACCCATTTAAGCATTTTGTATAAGGTTTTCTATTGTTTCTTGTGTCAAACTAAGTTATGTATTATTTAATTGCAATTCAAGATGCCTGGTGATTTCAATAGTGTATAATAATCCCTGACGAAATAAGGTAAAGTCACTATTTGCAACAGAATGGAAAAAGTCATCGTAGTTTGGAAAACGAGCCTCGAACTGTTCATCTCTCTGTCGACAAAAATGGCCATGTCCTTCCAGTGGGTCTTGTCCAAATGGGCTAAAGCGAGTCAGGTGTGATCCCAATGATTCCATCTGTTCAACAGCAACCTCTGTTTCTGGAAGAATATTTGGATCAATAGGCGCAACATGATTAGCACGTAGCATTCTCTCATTTGGTATTCCTTGCCCTAGATTGTTGAATAATGGAACATCTTAAAATAATTGGTTATACAAGACACCTAATGCAAATGATGTATAAAGTAACTAGGTTAAGGTGTGAAAACTATTGCTAAAATATTATGCTATAATTATGTGCCTATCATGAGATTAATGTTGCTTACCAGGCACAGAATGTTCATTCCAAGCAGATGTTGCCATAGTTGTACCAACAATAGCAACTCTTATTGTGAATAACGAAACACAAAACTTCACCAACAGATCATCCATATCAATTTCTCCTCTTTCCTCTAAATGAATTAAACATAATTTTTTCGGGTAATTAACACGCTTATTAATTTCAACCCAAAGTCGCTCCACACAATGATTCTATAAAAGAAAATCATAAAGAGTTAAAATGTGATGCTTAACTAACCAGTTTTGATGTTGTCTGTAAGTGAGGGGCACGATCATAATTGTAGCGATAATTCGCTAACTGCTCCTGCATAAATAACATGAGATGCCACTCCTTCCCATGATCGACGCGTATCTGGTCCCATAGTCCATAATCTAATGTCAAAGGTCTGCATACAAACATTACTGAAAAACGTTTTACAAAATAATCTACCTATAAAGATGCCGATAGATTTCAAGGCAGTTCTTCACTGGCATAGTAATGAAACCGACAATCTTTCCACTAAAGCCATCAACAGCGCAGATGTGTGTCACTCCAAACATGACTAGCTTCTCGTTCTGGTCAATGTGAAGTTTATGGCCAAAGTAATCAGCGTGATAGGGAACAGGATTTAGATGTCTCCTTGTGACTCTGCTTCTGTGTATGTGATGAGTCGGATCAACACGCCGTAATGAGGTTCCAACTCTAGCTTTACTCACAGAAATCCCACGTGACCTCAATAGTCCAGTCATAGTTTTACGGCCATAAGTAGGCCCCACCTAGTTTATTATAATTATAATAAAACAACATAAATTAATTATGCAAGTAAATGAAACAGCCTTCACTCAATGAAACCATGGACATAGGCATACTGGCACAAAATCACCATAATTTTATTGCCAAATTAATTTCAACTAAAACTGACAGGCTGTTTCTATTTTTGATGCTATGACTGCAAACAGGCCGGCATGTAACATGTCTTGTTCGTGAGCACAAAATTTTTCGTGAGCATAGAAGGCATGCACATTAGTTCAAATTTTATCACTAACCATATTAATGGCATCAGAAACGACATGATCAAGGGTTGTGTCATTTAATCTACTTGTACGATGATGAATGTCCTTCAATTGACAGAACCTCTCTACGCTTCTAAGACTCAACCCTCTGGTTCCAGGATACTCCTGCTTCAGATGTTCACTGACTCTGCTTAAAATCCACTTCCTTTCCTCAACTAACTCACGAACAAGAGACTCTAACTCTTCCAGTAACTTTGCCATGACAGTGGGTGTGTCCGCAAATTGTATGAAGGCGGAGCATATATGTGAAATAATTTGATATGGCGATGATGGAGAAGAGAAAACAGTCAACTTAGCATTTAGAGGGAAGGTCTTTCATTCAAATTTCTAATTTCCAGAGTTTTGCAAATTTGCCATTACATTTCGAATTTTCAATCCAAATTTCAAAATTCTGAAATTTCAATTTTCAGAAATCGGCATTTTGTAGTCCAAAAATCCAAAATGATTATTTCTTGAGTTAGCTGTTTCATACCTCTGACTGTAAAAGCCAGAGTCAGAGTGTTAGCATTGGGAGCAAAGGCAAATTGCCAGGTTCAGTCAAATTTTAAAATTTCAGAGATCATGTTCAGAGAAATAGAAAATTTGGAGAAAATTCGGTCAAGATGTTAAAAATCAAAAATTCAAACATTTGCAAATTGACAACCGTCCTGAAGTTCAAAAATCCATAAAATTTGCATTTTGAATGGCGGAAATATACACGGACCCTTTCTATCATCATAATTTCTTGAATTTCTTTTTTTAGTTTTATTCCCAGTTAAGTTACTCTTCCTTTTTTTACTTCCTTTCTGTACAGTTATCACAACCAAAATCACTCCTGACATTGAAACTAGAAATAAGTAAATGTACCATAAGACGAAGTATGCAGGATGTACATTATTATCATCATAAACTCTGCTGCTACTTATCATTGTAAAACACTTCTCTCAATTTGTTGCAGTACTAAGAATACAACGTAGTACTTCAGAAGCAGCTGACTAAATAACTTATATATACTGAGCAGCTGTAACCTTAATTTCACTCTAATTTTAAAATGAATCTTAAATTTATTAGTTGAATTAATGATTTATTTACCTATTAGTTCTTAAAAGAACCGGTGATCTCTTAGTCTGAGTAGTGGGCACTCTTTGCAAGTAAGTTAACCTCAACAAAGACCAAGAGAAGAATAGAGCGAACAGTCACTACACACTGCACACAGTAATGTAGCTATAACAACTTTGTGCATGCACATTTAATTTCAAAATGGCGTCGGAAAAAGAGAGGTGAGTGATAAATCACGCCCAAATAATTAGTTTTTAAACTTACAGTAAGTAAGATAATAAAGGCACTTGTCTTGTTCTTGACCCAAGCTCTAAGGAATGGTGTAAAAGCCATTGTAAGCTGTTCTCTAGTTTAAAAGATTTCCGTGATCATAGAAGAAAAATGAAAGAAGAAAAAGTCTGAAGAATTTTGCAGAAATTTGAATTTGGGCCTATTATCCAGAATTGCTCCCACTACATTGTGGTACACTTTATAGGTACCAGGAGAATTGCTCAGTGAAGCAGAACTCATCTAAGCCATTTATAAGGCCGTATAGAGTAAGATAAAAGAGTTATAATCATTTGAAAATTAAAAATTTGGTCGCCATCTTGAAAAATCAACCTCAACCCTACATATAGGCTACCGCCTATATAATAGCAGCTGTCAGATTTGTTTCTCTAACCAGTGACAATCCAATAGGGTCAGAAGTGGATTGATGCCTTTCAGAGATTAGTTGTGGCAAAATAATTCATTGCACAAATAATTGATTAGGCACTACGCATTAAGAAGTGGCATGAAATATTGTAGCAAATAATATAATGGTCAAAAAATATGTTTAAATGGTTGCATTTGCTTACTAAAACAACCATTACTGTTTTTATCTTGCTTCATATTGCTTGTTTGTTCCATTGCAGAAGCAGTGACATATGAAAAGAGTTTTCAATACTTTGAGTTATTAAAGGATTCTTCTAGTACAATGTATATACTTGATGGCACTGACCACAACTTTGTTATTAAATGTAACAGAAAAATGATCTGCTTGCTGGGAATGTAGATACCAATTATTGTCACAAAATCACCTGCCAAACCAAATTTATATTAGTTGGTTAAGAAAAAATCTCAATTTACAATACCACATTACCACAGTGTTTTGTCCAACAGAGCGTTTTGTCTGTCATACGTCATTTTGTAAACATACATCTTTCATGCAAGCATAGCTTAAGGATCAAAACAACCAAACGGACCAAAATTCAGTTACAGCATTAACATTTCAGTTTAGACCTACCCAGCCATGTCCTTTTTAGTGTGACATCATTTCCAGTGAACGTGAAACATGTAGGAAGGGCTAGTTTAAGCTGAGGATGTATCTCCATGCTTATGGCAAATAGCCTAGTTTTTATAGAGATCTAAGACTGAAACAGAATGCCTGAAACTCTGAGTGTTAACGAAGCTAAAACATTAATAATTAACTGTACATTAGGTTGGGAAGTGCTTCACTAAAAAAGATTGTTATAAAAATGAAAAATACAGCATGATAAGTTCATTAAGCAGGTGTATAGAAAACATTAAAAAAGAAAGGTGTGAAAGGCCTGTTTATGTTTTATATTGGCCGTTAATTAGATCCATGACTTTTAGTTTACAACCAGTGGGGCATCAAATGTAAGCAGCAGCATTTTTATAGTAGTACAATCAATGGCTACCAGTAATTCAAGTAGTGTTGTTTCAATTGGGTAAAGACAAAACTAAGTTTTCCCATTAGTTTGTGCTAGATTTGTGTATGAGGCAGGGTAATCACAAATTTTTATCATTTTGACAATCTAGTAATGTATTACTGAAAGCATTACTCAAGTCACATAATGTAACTATTGAAGATGATATAGTGCACACACCTAATAAAGGTTTAAAACTTTTAACGACCTTGGGCGAAGCCCCCAGATCATTGCTATAATTGAATTCACCATTGTGCTATATATATATATATATATATATATATTTGTATGTCCACACTTACATTTCTCCTATACATGTTGTATTGGAGAAATAACAAGCTTTAGCAATCATCCGCCCACGCTCCTGTATGTGAGTGGGTGTGGTCACGGCACACAAAATGGCGGCATACACATGGGACAAAGTTATAAGAGCCTTTTAACGGCAGAGAGCATAGAAATACTGTCTAAAGAATTCTCTGAAGCACTATAAGGTAGAGAGAACTTCTATAAGTCTTAATAATGACCAAGTTGTACTTGCAAGGTGGTGAAATCAATGATGGGAATACATTTTACCCTGTTACGCTAGTTAATTTTGGATAACAGATGGAAAATATTACAATCAAATTGATATTTAGACAGTTTGTTTTGGTAGTGACAAAAACTCTGGCTGTTGTGGTCACATCACGTTCCACATCTACTTTATCATTGGTCATTACTAAGCAATCATATAGAGTAATGGCTAATACATCTGCTGGAGCAACAGCATTGTGTAAGAAGAGGGTTTGAACTAATAAAATAGATGAACTATTGGTGAAAAGTCTCAGTACATAGTAAATGATGCAAAGGAGAATTTTAGGTAGCAAAATTAATGTCAGAGAATCTGCAGTGACTCAATTTAAGGCAAAAGGTTAGGGCTAAACTCCAGATTAAACACACTTAATTCAATGTCCAGCTCCACAGATACCAAATCAATTTTCTCAACATATCCCATTAATTATTATAACAACAAAGATGACAATTTGTTCAATAATTGTAACTTTTGAATATTATATACTTTAATTCTTAAAAATTATCATATACATACTGTAAAAGTTAATTGTTGTAAGATGCAGTGATACCATTATCATTTCTATTATTTAAACATGGGCATATTGCTAAGTGCACTTCCCCTGTAGCGCTATTAAAATAATCCTAACACAATTTTTTATATCACCAGCAGTTTTAGTATACTTCTTACTTTTAACTTCAGAAATCTCTGAAATAAGTTTTTTATCTAACTTCAGCATCTACAAATCCAGTTGGACTAAATTAATAGTTTAAAGAAAATTATGAAGCGCAATTGCTGCTTCAATAAACACTTATGCTCCGTTTAGTGGGCATTTCTGAATACCTGCCACCTTGCAGCCAAGATTTCAAGTGTCCTGATTGATCCATTGGGTTCTACTGAGCCTGTAATTAAAATTAGGCTAGTCTTGCACATGAAAGAAATAAAATGCGTGTATACTAGTATTGTGGTATTTTATGACAAAACAATTTTTAGCACAATTCACACGTGCAGTATTAAGTTTTTCATAAAATTTTACTATTTCTAGATACAAAGTACTTCGTCGGCTAAATAATGTCTAGGAAAAGGGCGTAAAGTGTAAGACTTTAAGAAGGCTTCATCTCCTTCAGAAAGATGCCTAATGATATTGGTTGGTAGTGGAGATGGATTTGGGATAAACAGTGCATTTGCCTCTAATGCCTGAGGAAAGGAACAGTAAGACAAAATTCCTGCATTGTTGTGGCGGCCAGCTTCTCAAGATGTATACAAGTACAAATCTTAAAATGACCACCTTAATATTAAATAACATCATTTACAAAAGTAATTTCAATGTGCAAACAATTATTTTGTTGTTAATGTAAACAGGCACATATTATTACAACAATCATCAACAGATGTGTAATATCAGGTAGCAAGCATTTAAGATGCATAGAGTATTGATGGCAGTATCATTCAAATGAGCAAAATCAGCCAGCTAGTATTAACTTAATAATGCACACCGTCTGCATTATGCAAAACATCAGCTTGCAATAATTAACAATATATGTACTGGTCACAGTATTGATGGCAGCATAGGTACCAAATCACTGCTTGACTGACACTACATGTATAGTGACTTTTATTGTTACTCGAAAATTTCTGTTGTCCTCCAAAATTTGTGAGCTGTACCCTCGATCTAATAGCACCTGAGTCTTGTAATAAACATGTACTACATGCCACAAACAAGATGGGGATCTGATAACGACAGCTTTCTCCCTTTCGAACCCTCTGTCCTACATCAATGATAGTCACACAAATGTGAATCCATGCTAATCTCAAATAAACAGTAACCCCCTTTCACATCCTATCCCTGTCCATAATAGCAACAAGCAATCAATATTCACTATTATACACGTACATCGATGTATCTCACTTCCTGAATGCAGTTAGATGAACTTCATACTGAGCAATACTGGATGGATGTATCTACCAATGGTTTTCACACACACATCCTTCACAATGCAGATGTACTGAAACACAAGTCACATTAAATAACAAATAGTAGTTACAATACCCACTTTCCATTAATAATGAATGCTGCAAAAATATTAATAGACTTAACTTGTTGGAAATGATGGCTACAAATATACAAAGCAGGTGTATTAGTATCACAGGAAATGCCATATAACTCCTGGGTACCATATCTTGCGCAGCCAACAAAAGTGGGAGGTAATGAATAGGAATTAGTGGCTATACCTAACATTGCTGTTAGTGTAATTATCTCTGAGTCAGTGCATAGATATTAGAGTAAATGAAAGGGATTGGAAACGGAAGCGTGGGCGTAGCCCAACCTCCATTCATTTCAATTGCTGCTAGGCTGACAGAGGCTCGTTGAAATTTTTTGTCACAATTTACCCTTGATTTTCTTTCTTTTAGGAGCAATATCTCACAAACAAGTGTTCCTATGCAAGTGAAATTAATGCATCAAGAAGCCTAATGTTTCCTCTTTATAATTCTGTTTTCTATTGTATAGAAAATTTTACCATGTTAATGTTATGGCACTTTTAAAACCATAAAATGTATTTTTTGTCATTATAATCCCTTTTTTGAAAACAAGCTAGAGTAAAATGCAATATCTTTATAATCATATGAAAGAGTTTCCATTTGCATATCGAATGATACTAGTTAAGGTTAGAATCCATGAAGCATGAGTTTGTTACTGCAGAAAATGGGCAAAAAATGAAAAAATTTTTTTGTACCTATAACTCGTTGCAAAATAACGTTGTAGAAGTAAAAACCTTGCTGCAGGTAGTCCAACACTTTCTATATCGAACGGTAGGTATATCATAAGCGTCCTCTTGGATCTCCATAAATATCCTTCGAAGTCCTTGCAGTACAGCTTCACTAATGGAAATCAACCAGGTATTGGGCCGGTAACCAATAGCAACATCAACCAGCCTACACCCCCGTTTCCAATCCCTGTGTACTCTAATATCTATGGTCAGTGCCCAACACAATTTCTATACATTTTGGACTTACTTATGTAATCATTTATGTTTAAATATCTTGTTGTATTTACTGTAGTATCAAACAATTCTGTTTCAAAGTTGGCATGTCAGTAACAATTATTGCTTTACGTAATTCGTAATTCTGAGTAATAACAATGACATGAAAGGGCATGCAATGAACAGTTCCCATCATTATGGTCATCATGAGTACCAATAGGAACTGTTTCTTCTGACAATGGTGTTGTTGGACTACCAAGAGTGTAGGAGCTTTGACAAATTTGACACTTAAAATCTCACTACTGTCTTTGCAATTCTTCATTACTAGGGAAATAAACATATTCCTTATGTCTCTTCCTAAATTGGGAGGCTCTTTATTTGTTAGTATAGATGACATCATCATTTTTCGGTTTACTTGTCTTTAATTTAATGCTTGATAGTTTCAATGATGCAATGAGACTACTACTACAATCGTAATTTTTTTCAACACACTTTGTTTAACATCTTCTGATTTACATTTTATGCTTAACAGTTTTATAAATACAATCAGACAACTACAATGATTATCATCTTTGACATTAAATTTGAATTTTCTGTCTTTTAAATTATTAGAAGAATTCATTTATCATCCGTTTGTGGGCAAGGTAGTATAGTCAGTACGACTGTCTATATCAACTTTCCTCGGGCAAGGCTTATTTAATGCATTATCATCCTTTTTAGGGCAAATAGACTTTTGTAAATAGACACTTAAGTTTATTGCTACTAGCAGTACAGTTCTTTGTACATGACTTACAGACACCTTGACATTCTTACTACAAGGTTTGCCATCATGAATTACACCAGTCACTTTAATCTTCACTTTACTTTTCTTGATTTGTGGCAAATTTACTTCTGAAGCGGTTAATTTCATCAATGCACAAATTACTATCTTAAACAGAGAGAGGATTAAATGATCATCAATGTATTAACTTTATCATATTACATGAGGCAATATAACATATGACATACCATCCCCAAAAACATCAGTTGATAAATCAATAATAGCTGTATCTAGTGAGGGGCCATGACATTTATGTATAGTAATGGCATGAGAAAGTATTAGGGAAATTGTTTAATGTGTGAATACAAATTTTAGATGGCGTAACTCTCGATTTAACCCTTTCAATGAGACAAGGTACATCAATAATCATATTTAATTGATAAAAAGTGTAGCATAAATACCTATTATTGTACCAATGGCAACATTGACTAATCCTACAATCACATCAATATTACGTCTCAGCATTACTTTGCAACTTAGTGCTAAAGACAATACAGTTTCTGTTTTACTTGGTTGATGTTTTAGTTTCTTTAATTTTTTTCTTGTTTTTGTCAAAGTTTGCTGTGATACCACTTTCATCAACTTTATCAACCCATGTTATTTCAAATTTCCCTGTTTCTAGACTTTCTAACATAATTCATTGATTTTTTTGCAAGTGTCTACCTTAAATAATAGTCATGTTGGAGTTGTTCCTGCACTTTCTAATTCCTTTTATTGGTCTTGTATTGCAAAATTAAATACCCTACTTTTAAGCATATCAATAGTTTTATCATTCAGAAAGCCATGCGTAACGGAATCAAGCATTTTAAAGAAAGTTTTGTCTCATTTTATCTCTCATTGATTGTTAGTCCATCATATTCTATTGTTTCTTTTCATATGTTAACTGCTTTTGCTACTTTAAGTTTAGTTTTTACTAGTTCTTCTAAAATTTATTAAATACAGGCCTACCATTAACTGGTGACAATTGTAACTTGTCAAGTACAAATAAAATATTTTTGGATCCAAACCATTCATCAGTTCCAAACATATTTTCTAAGCACATGTGTAAGTATGTTACATTTAGATTAGATACCGTACCTACCTCATCTGTGATTTAAAAATTTTTAAATGTCAATTTTTTTTCTTTTCTGAGCTTCGTTATTCAAAGCCCAATATTGAGCTGTTTTTCCTCAAGCTCTATTGGTAGCTGATATAATGAATGTATTGTTAATCTGTCTACATTAAATGTAACTATACCTGTTGGTGCTACTATAGCACACATAATTTCACTAAGTTTTGGATCCCTTTTGCCATCCACTAGGCACTTTATTGCTTGTATCAAAAATAATTTACCAGTTCCACCTACACCACTAATAAACATTCGTGTGGTTTAATATTATCCAATCTAAGTAGTATTAAAGACTCATTCTCTAGCAAGTCTTTTTGTTCATTTTCACTTATAAGGTGACTCTTAATTTTATCAAAAATTCTTTTTTGATTTACATGAAACATTGCTCCTTATTGCTCTAATGTTTATTAAGTACATTTATATGCATGTCAGCTACAGTTTGCATTATTTCAATATATTATCAGGAAGTTCTTTAGTGAAACCAGCTTTATTTCTTGCATGGACAATTTTCTTCTGTTTTTATTAAAAGAATTGAAAATGACGTGTTGTGAAATAAAAAAGGTAATTATTGTTTGTAATACAATGACTGCAGTGACTTTAACATTTACTTCAATAGTGTTCTCAGAAGAGAGATGATTGATCCTGTATGTTACTCATTGATCATAACGTTGAAGTTAGAAATGTTTACTGCTGACAATTCAGAAAAGGTGAAGTCTGAGATCTTAAAGGAATTTGCTAGTAATAATAGCAAATTCTGCCTAGTTAATGCTTTTGTGACATTTGGTATGGATTGGATTAAATAAAACATTGAAGAATCTTTCACTGGGGTCACCCCACAGACTGTGAAATGTATATACAAGAAATAGGATGAGATGGACAAAATGGAGTGTTAGCAACATTATCCAATTTCAAGAGAGATAAATCCTAAAATTCCACGGAACCTGATGTTGCTGAATATTGCAAGAATAATTATAGCTTTCAGAGACTCTATTAAAGCACTTTGGATATTACTTTGACACACAACTGTAAATGGTTGTACTTGTTGAGGTGTATGTATGGTAGTATGTGAATATATATAGTGTCAATTCAGTAACGATTAATATGTATTTTTTGGATACGTGCTTAAGTTTATTGTTATTTTGCACTATAATTGAATAGTAATTATTTTGAATAAGATTAATTTTTAATGCATGCATAAAATACAGACCTGTGATCATTCAAGAGTAATTCTCTTAAGAAGGTCCCTTAGCCAATAGTCAACACATTAAAATTGTAGCACAGATGCATCATTGACATCAAAAATTTTGAATTGAGAGTTCTTTCTTTGTAATACTTAATTAAATGTGCCAATCATGTTTAATTGTGCTATGAACTTTGTCATATCGTTTTGCACAGAACGAGGTGTATGATAGACATTTTCTACAGGAATTTCAGAAAAATTGTCATAATATTCTTTGAGTTTGCTGATTTTACGTAAAGCTTTTCCAACTTACAAAATTGATCTGTCATTAACATTAAATGATAGGTGACATAAAGCTTCCTTAAAATCCCTGTTGAAATGTTCCACGTGTAATTCGATATTCCAATCATTCCTGAAACATTAATTGCTCTGCACCATAGTAACGGCAATTTCAATTTGTCGCTTAGGAGGTAGTAATACTGAAATAAATTAGTTGCTGCTTGAATGGCAAATTTGTTCTGCCTTAAAAATATGCATTAATTTTCAGCTCGTAAGTGTACACTAATCACCTCCTTCCCAAATGGCATCTGATGCTTTAACAAGTACTTCTCTTCTGCTAGTGCATGTTCCTTCTGAAATAATTCATTACTAAACAAACTTAATGATGGTGGCGTATTTTCTAGGGAATTGAAGTAAAACTCTTTTTAAGCAGCGGCAATCATGTTTGACTCCAGCATGACTACAAAGAACTCATCACATGCTGTTGGATTTGATTTAATTTCCGTGGTGACTTTTCCTCTCATAAGAGGATTCTTGAGCTGGTACAAGGAAGCATTGTCTATTCCAGAAGAACTTCTGTACAAAACCTATTATAAGCCTAATTTGAATAAAATTTAAATAATTTTAAACGTAACATACATTTAATAGAATGACTCTGGAATGCCAGTCCTCCACAACTGAGATTAACCTTTCAATCTCTCTAGTCCTCTGTGTTCATTACTTTTCTTCTTTGCTCCAACTGCTCTTGCAACACTGAGCTTGTCTATGATCAATATGTGATGAAAACTATCAAGTGACACTTGATATACTTTGTCATGTCTGAAATCCATCACATGAATTTTAATAGACTTAACTGGTACATATAGCTGAAGATGCAACATTATGCTAGTGTTGTCCTCCTGTGAGATTTCATTTTTTAGCACAACTCTTAATGGTACCTGTTTTTTAAATATACACAAGTAATAAATATTTTTTTAACATTGAAAGCCTACACATATGATTGCTGAAAGTATTCTTTGCTCAATGAAAGTTTTGTTTAATGTGGCATGGTACATCCACCTTGATAAATTTTACAATTTTTTAAAGATACTTGCGACAAGAAATGTCATGTTCTGCTGCAATGCAAGGTGGTCTATTTAACTTGAAAAATGACAACTAAAGGGTAATTAATATAATTTTCTGGGGTATTTTCAATTGGCCTATTATGATGATATGACCATGAAAATTAAATGTACATATCTTATTGTCTGAAAGAAATTGTTTACAGAGATATGAGCCACTTTACATATCGCCAGGAGGTGTAGCTGAAGGTAATGTCAAACAAGGTATAAGGCTGACTTTTGCCATTGACTGCAATGTAACAAGCGTAACAGTGTTAAAAATATTCCTATAATTGATTTCACCACCTTGCAAGAATAACTGGATTTTATTAAGACTTATAGAGGCTCTCTCTACCTTCTAATGCTTCTAGAGAAGTGTTTAGACAGTATCTCTATGTTGTCTTGCTGTTAGAAAGCTCTTCACTTTGTCCCATGTTTAAGCCGGCATTTGTTTGCCGTGACCACACCCGCTACGTAAAGGAGCATTGGCGGGTGGTTGCTAAGGCTTATGAATTTGTTATTTCTCCAATACAACATGCATAGAAGAAATGTAAGTGTGGACATACAAATATATATATATATGTACAACATCACACGTGGGAGAAATCAATTATTGGAACGACCTTGGGGCTACGCCCCCAGATCGTTAAAAATAGGAAGTGACATCGTTGTTGTACTTATTTTATACCTTATAACATTAATCTTATGGTAAAAGTGCTGTTATCTAAAACGTGTGCATTCATTTGAAAGAATTGGCGCCCCAATCAGATTGCTCGACTTGTGTACGACAAGCAGTCACAAGACCCAAGAGCTCTGTTTAAGACAAAAGAGGAGGAATTAAGACTAAATAAAGAAAGGAAGGAGCCTTTAATGTCTCCTGGACTTTTTTCTCAAGGTTTAAGAGCAGCATTACTTTGCTGCTTACTACAGCGACCCCATTGCCCTTAGGACTTAACAACATATGTCACTTGTTTAAAATAAAATGTCATTGATAATAAGTAAATACTATGGCACTTTGTAAAGGGTTGCGTCTCTCAAATCTGCCAGAGATGTCCACAAGACTCTATCCTCGACTTTTCCTACCTGCAAAGCATCTCTTTCAGCTGTCTTGACTGATCTGGTCTCCTCGGTCACATGACGTATGGTCAACCATGTGTTCTTCTTTGCACACATTTTAGATGGCAGTGTCTCCAGACCCTTCCTCCGCAGGTAGCAAAGCGGCGGGGCAACACTAGACTTTCACCTACTGCCTCCCAATATAGTAGCTTACCTAATCAAAGTAAGACAGCAATAAATGTATAGCATATTTTATTTACCGCTTACACAGTAACAGCTCTTGCAGGTCTTTCTTCAACTGCCGCCAACTATAATAGCTTACCTATTTAAAGGAAGACTGTAATGAATGTATTGCATATTTTATTTATTGCTTACACACTAATAGCTCTTGCAGGTCCATCAGCAACTGCCACCCACAATAGTGGCTTACTTTGATCAAAGTCAAACAGTAATAAATGTATTGCATATTTGTGACCATAATTGACAAAAGAGCCCTTATGGCGCATCATTAAATTTATCAGTATAGTGATAGTAAATCAACTCGCATGTTGTTGGTCGAAAATAGCTTTTTGCACCAAGTGATTATGGAGACCATAAGCTATCATTTAATGCCAAAGACGCTTCTATACTCTGCAGTTCTTGAGAAAGAAGCTACTAGATCTTTCAACCATTACTGTGCACAGAACACATGAAACGGTCCATCACACAGAGGTAAACGGGGCATCATGGCGACGATAGGTATCCTAGCAACTTACAAGGAACTATAAACATTCACTACCACTGTACAAGCACGAAAAAAGCAAGGCAAACTGACCTTGTACTACACAAGGAGCAAGGTAGAAAGGCTAACACTACAAGCTAGAAGATGCTAAAAGACTACTTTGATAATCAGCAGTAAGTAATCACGCAAAAAACACTATGAATAAAAACTTACTTGACACCTACTTAGATTAACCACTCAGCATACAATACCAGTTTAACTACAATATACAATACAACATGAATATTACAAGCAATACAGTATGCAATACAGTATCATAATTATCATCATTATTAATAATAAAAATCAATAGAAACTGTCATTGATAATAAACGAGCAGCGACGATGGGAACAGCAGTCATGAAGCGACCAAGAGATTGCTGGGTTGAGAGGGGACCTAGATGAGTTTGGGTTAAGACAAGACCCAGATATATTTGGATTAAGTTTTGATGTGATAGAAAATGGAGTCGATGTCTTGAGGATTCAGTGCAGGATTATAACGTACATGAAGAGGTAACAAGAGAGGGATAAACCTAAGGAAAAGAGGAAGACTCACTCCTTCTGTGACTAAAATAAAGAGTTTCACTCACAGTTACGGTGAGTTACATGTACTACAATACACATTAATCTACTATCCCTGATATACAGTACAACCAATACAAAAACCCATAATACTCTCTGACTTGTCTTTGTCACATACTCACATGTCTCTGCCACTCACTCACAGTCATGGTAAATTAAATTACATTTACTACAATACACATTACTACATTGTCCCTCCTGTACAGTATAATAAATAGAATTTCACTTTCTCTAAAACTTACTTCTGAGACCGTCTTGTACCTTTGTGCGTGCTTTACTTTTGTTTCAATTTAGGTCCTTGAACTGAGGTCTTTTCACTGAAGTGGAAAAAATAATAGCACTTCAATGCATTAATATTTACTTATAATCATAATCATTATTTTTTATAAAATTCTACAAGCTTAATACTGTTTTTAAACTTTCTACAGAGTGTCTAGAGTCTTGACAGGGTTGCTAGAACTAACACGGTTCATAGAGCTAAGACAAGGTCACTCTAAGTAACACAGAGTTCCTTGAAGACCAGGGTCAATTGAGCAACACCGAGTCTTAAGCTTAAACAGGGTCCTTGGAGCTGACTCTGAGGCTCTTAAGCTAACACAAAGTCGCTTGAGGAAACAGAGTTGCTCAACTACTCAGGCTTTACTAAAGTATTTATAGACCTTACAATACAACTAGTACTTACCTTTTTTGTGTTTCCAGCTAGGGTAAGAGCAGTAACATCGACAAGAAGCCTTCGCCAAGCAGAAGAGGGCCATTTTTCTTTCCCGTGACAAGAAAGAATATGGCTACTTCTAATAAAATTTTTAAAGCGCTCTTTCTCCACAAAATGAACCTACTACCTCTACCTCTGATGGGCAATAACTAAGCAACCATAAGGCGGATTGGGGTCAAGCCTTTGCGAATGGGAGAAGCAAAGCTTGCTTTACAACTAGGTACTGTGGTGTGTAAATGCACTTTGACCTCACGTGATCGAGGTCTATAAATAAGCATAGTGTCTCGGGACGTATAGATTCATTTATTCCCAGCATTCATTTGTTCGTTGCTTTTGTTCCTTCTTCTGTCTATCTACATTCTAGCACTCTGTACCACTGTTACAGACTATGGACTATAATCACAAAGAAACACTAATTATCTTGTATCATTGCTGTTTATGAATTCTGTAAAATTAAAGCTGATTTCTATACTACTTGTTTTCTCTCAGTCCCCCTTTTTCCTCTCTAGACTTTTATTGTTCACACAGTGCTCTTAGTGCATACACATATTTGAAAAGTCTTTTAATTGATCAGTTGTTTTTGAATTCAAATCAACCTTTGACATTGGTGACCCAGACTAGGAACTAGTACGTCATGTCTGATGGTGAAGAGAACAAACCAATCAAACCAACTCCTCCAGCAGTGGTTCCAAAAGTGTCTTATGTATTATTGAAGTTACCCCTGTACTGGCCGGCAGATCTGTTAGTATGGTTCGCCCAGACAAAGGCACAATTTGACACGAGAGGCATCACATCACAGAAGACCAAATATGACTATGTAGTCTGTTCTTTGGCTCCTGATACCGCCACTGAAGTACGTAATGTCATCATCAAGCCTCCATCCACTGACCAGTACAAGGCATTAAAAGTTGCTCTCATTCAACAAATGGCTACTTCTAAACTGCTGCATATGCAACAGCTCTTACAAAGAGAAGAGTTGGGCGATCGAAAGCCCTCCCAACTCTGAAGAATGGAGCAGTTACTGGGAGAGCAGGCCACAGAGCATACCTTCACTTTCCTCAAGAAGCTATTTCTTCAGCGGTTGCCAGCCAACATCAGGATGATTCTGGCTTCCACACCTGGTGATAATACCTTACAGGATCTGACTGCCCTAGCAGACAAGATAGCTGAAGTGACTGTATCCCCACGTCAGCCTCCTATCAATAATGTCTCCCATTTAGACACCATATAGCTTGAAGTTTTTGCGGAATATGAATTTTGTGGTTTTCATGGTTATGGGGTGCCCACAAAATTTAAACCCACGAAATCATTGAAGTGCAATCACCTTACAGGCTATGTAAACTGTCAACCACAAAAATTAAACCACGAATTGCCCCGCTAGGAGCAAACCATGATAATATCGACCCACAAAAATATCAAGCTATACAGTAGTCAGTTAGCAAGTGAGCTAGCTAATCCTCGTTAGGAGGTAGCATATTTATTTAAAGAAACTAGTTTCTTCTTCTAGTCGTTCGCCTTCTGCTCAAGGGCATCATCCACGCTCCCCGAGGAGTACAAGCGATTGTGATTCTCTTGCACTGTGGCAGACCGACTTATGTTGGTATCATCAATGTTTTGGGGACCAGGCAGGACAGTGTCGAGAACCATGTTCTTGGCGATTGGAAAATGCTTCGGCTAGTCCCTGACACCGACCAGTGCTGCTGGCCCATCTACTACTAGTCGCCTGTTTCTCATACACAATCCTTCTACAAATTTCTGGTTCCTTGTTGATACTGGCGCAGAGGTCAGTATTATCACTCCCTCTGCCTCAGACAAGCAACGTCAACAGGAATTGACTTTGCAAGAGGCTAATAATACTTCTATAACTACTTATGGAAAGTGAGCCTCACCCTTGACCTGGGTTTCCGACGTACCTTTCGCTGGGTTTTCATCATAGGTAATGTTGCAATGCCAATCCTTGGTGCTGATTTCTTAAGGTATTTTAGATCACTGGTGGATATGCATCACAATTGCTTAATTGATACCAATACTCAATTAGAAGTGAAAGGACAACTAGCTTCTCAGCAGACAATGCGTCTCTCTCTATTGCCTTACAAAACGCCTTTGAAGCCCTATTGAAGGAGTTTCCTCTGGTGTTACAGACCACCCAGCAACCAGTTAAAGATACTGTTAGTCATTATATCCAAACCACAGGACATTCCATTCATTCAGCAACTAGGAGAGTACCTCCAGAAAAATTAAAAAATGCTAGAAAGGAATTTGAACATATGCTTAAATTAGGAATTATCCAACCCACATCCAGCTCTTGGTCTTCACCATTACACATGGTACCAAAGAAGTTGGGAGACTGGCGATCCTGTGGGGATTACCGGGCTGTTAATGCACGAACGGTACCCGATCGGTATCCAATACCCCATATTTACAACTTCTCCACCTCTCTTCATGGCAAGTGCATCTTCTTGAAACTGGACCTTGTCCGTGCTTACCATCAAGTACCCACTGCACCAGAGGACATCCCTAAAACTGCCATCACCATGCCATTTGGCTTTCTTGAGTTCTTTGGATGCCATTTGAACTTTGCAATGTCGCACAGTCTTTCCAATGGTTCATGGATCATGTTCTAAGAGATCTCCCCTTTGTGTACGTCTATATTGATGTCTTAGTAGCTAGTACCAGCAGAGAGGAACACTTGTCACATCTTCGACAAGTTCTCACATGGTTCACTGAACATTGGATTACTATTAATTCTGCTAATTGTGAGTTCGGGGTATCTCAAATCACCTTCCTGGGACACTTAGTTGACGGTTGTGGTATCTGCCCACTTCCCCAGAAAGTTGCGACTCTACACTCATTCCCCCATCCTCGTAATCAATGTCAACTTTGTGAGTTTTTGGGACTTGTTCATTTTTATAATCGATTTATCACTAATAGCGCATGCATTCTTTCCCCTCTAAACTCTTTCTTAAGACAAAATTATAAGTAGAAAGATCTATAGTGGTCGGATGATGCTATTCATGCCTTTTAGACTGTCATTGAGACTGTAGCTACTCTATTGTTTCATCCCAATTCAGACGTTCCGCTTAGTATTGCTAATGATGCGTCAAAGATAGCTGTGGGGGCAGTGCTACAACAGGATGTAAAGGGATATTGGCAACCTTTGCCTTATTTTTCTAAATCTCTCAAGCCATCAGAGAAAAGATACAGTACCTTTGATAGGGAGATGTGGGGTATCTATTTGCATGTGAAGCACTTTTGATATTCAGTAGAGGGACACATATTTCATATTCTCACTGATCACAAACCGTTAACTTACCTTCCCTCATTTCACTCTACTAGTCATGCTCCATGAAGGGTCAGACAATTTGATTATATCTTGCAATTTACAGCAGATACACGTCACATTAGTGGATCAGAGAATTCAGCAGCAGATGCTCTTTCTCGAATTACAATTGACTCAGTATTCACTAATATTCCTCTTGGGATAGACTTCAAGAAGTTAGCTGAAGCTCAAGTGAATGATCCTGAATTGTCAGAGTTAGTGGAATCTCCCACACAACATTCATTGCATGGTTCTACAACAGATACCACTCTCTTTTCCAATGACACCATTGTATGTGATATGGCTATTGGAACACCTCGCCCATTTGTTCCTTCATCACTGAGACAGTTGGTCTTTAGAGCATTACATACTCTCTCTCACCCTGGAATCCGAGCGTCTCAACGACTTCTCACTATCCGGTTTGTGTGACCTGGTATTAACTCAGACGTACGTAAATGGGCTCTTCAGTGTGTTCAGTGCCAGAGATCAAAAATACAGAAACACACAGTCGCTCCTCTTGCTCAATTTCTAACTCCTATTGTCAGATTCAATAATCTCCACATCGATCTTGTAGGACTACTCCCTCCTTCAGATGGTTTTCTCTATTTACTCACTATAGTGCACCGATTCACACGATGGGTGGAGGCTATTCAGTTAACTGATGCGACAGCTGAAACAGTAGCGAAGGCTTTTATTACCAATGGAGTATCTCTTTTCGGAGTCCCAGCCATGATCACTACAGATCAAGGAGGACCATTTGAGTCTTCCTTGTGGAGCGAATTAATGAAGGTCATGGGTACTCACTGAACCCATACTACAGCCTACCATCCTATTGCTAATGGGTTGGTAGAAGGACTCCACAGACAACTGAAGGGATCTCTTAAACAAGAACATGCGGCTATAAAAGGCAGTGCCATGGGCATGGTGGCTTCCGTCTTTGTCACGTGTAGAAATGTCTGCTGTAGATGATGTTGCTTCTTTAAGGAAAAACGCAGGCAGAGGGATGTTTTGGTACCAAATGGAGTTACATTTTGCTCTCAAAGAAAACAAGGACCAGTTCTAGTGAGGCTTGATCGAGTTAAGGGGTCTTTAGCACTGAAAGAAGGCGCTGGAAATTCTCTCACTTGCTGATTTAGTCAGGAAAGAGGATCATTTAGAGGCTCTGTCACATGATACTAGTTATGCTCAATACTTCAGGTAGTTATAATGTTTCAAATTTGTGTTATTATATAAAATAAGGTATGGGTGATGGGAACAAAGAGCAGCCATTTTGTGCATAAATATAGGATTGGCTATTGAGACGCACATGTTAGTCACAGTGTCGTATGGTTGACCGAAGGGTGATCAATTACAGTTAGGTATTTCTTCTTATTATTATTATTATTATTATTATTATTATCAAAATTATATCTATTACACGGGCTAGGGATAGTCTCTCTTCATGGCTCAATGTCCTTCCTACTGTGCGGGACAATTTTCATCTATCCCCCAATGAGTTTAGGGACACCCTATGTCTAAGATATGCCAAACCTTTGTTAAACCTACCTCACTCCTGTGACGGCAGTGGCTCTCCTTTAACAACATCCCATGCCTTAGACTGCAAGAAAGGTGGTCTTATTACTTTACGTCATAACGAGATAAGGGATGTACTACATGATGTATCTTCTATGGCATGGAGTCAAGTCATTAAGGAACCTCTTGTTAGACAGGCACAGAGTGATTCAGTGGCTCTGGTTGGTGACATATCCATCCGTGGAGTTTGGCAGTCCCAGTCTACCTGAAGGGCTCCGGTAAAAAAGGACAATAAAACGTATTTTTACCAAAAATGAGTTAATACTGTTAAAATACTTATAGACATCCAGCTTTCATTTCACTAAGTTTCAAGCAAATCCGCACCATACAATACAGAAATTTGGTTTTTTTAGGATAGGTAGAAGTTGATGATGGGTTAAAAATAGTAAGAGGGGTTCTAAATAAAAATGGCTTCTGGGAGCTCTGCTAGTGATTCTCACCTGGATTCTAAAGAGTTTACGTTTCTGTATTCACCTCCTGACATTGCAAAAGAGCTAGACATTGAAGAAAGTGAAAAAACACAGAAAGGGAGAAAAAGGAAGCTTAATCCTGCTAATTGGAAAAAGAAGCACATTAAAACGTGTGGATTGAGGAAAAACTCGCCGTCACTTACTATTTCAGAAGATATGGAATGCTGTCTTAAGAAGTATCTTCAATGCTTTGATCTATCTCATCTACAAAGGACTAGAACAAATTTTGAAAGCATGCTTTATGAGGAACAGAATGGATTACTACACCATCGAGAAACTAGAAAAGCTAGTGGACATCCAAGAAAAGCTAATCCAACTACTTCCGTTAATGGCAAAAAAATAGGAAGACCAGCAGCTGAGGATAGTCAATTTAGTTTCATATATTCCATCCAAAATGATAAAGGTATCAATGTTTGCATTTGCCAAAAAGCATTCTGTGATGTACATGGTTTTGGACCTAAGAGGCTACAAGTTTTGCGACGTAAGCCAGGGCAGGGCCCAGAGCTAAAACCTGATAAACGAGGGAAGCATAGTAATCACTGCTCAGTTGATGAAGGTGTTAAGAAACTAGTAAAAGAACATATTGAAACATTTCCCACTGGGCATAGCCATTATTCAAGGAAAGATAACCAAGAGCGTGTTTATTTGCCATCTGATTTATCTATTGCTAGACTATACCGTGATTTCTTAGAGAAACATGATCCTGATTATATAGTACTTGAAGAAGAAAATAGAAAGCGTGTGTTGGCTCATGAGCCAATCCAAAAATTGAGAAAACCACTTATCAGTGAGCATATGTACCATGATATATTATATAGGCGGTAGCCTATAGGTAGGGTTGAGGTTGATTTTTCAAGATGGCGACAAAATTTTTAATTTTCAAATGATTATAACTCTTTTATTTTACCTTGTACGGCCTTATAAATGGCTTAGATGAGTTCTCCTTCACTGAGCGATTCTCCTGGTACCTATAAAGTGGACCACAATGCAGCAGGAGCAATTCTGGATAATAGGCCCAAATTCAAATTTCTGCAAAATTCTTCAGACTTTTTCTTCTTCTTTCATCTTTCTTCTATCAACATGGAAATCTTTTAAACTAGAGCACGGCTTACAATGGCTTTTACACCATTCCTTAGAGCTCGGGTCAAGGACAAGACAAGTACTTTTATTATCTTACTTAGTTTAAGTTTAAAAACTAACTATTTGGGCGTGATCTATCACACCCTTCTCTATTTAGACACCATTTTGAAATTAAATGCGCATGCACATATTTGCTATAGCTACTCTACTGTGTGGTAGACTGCTCGCTCTATTCTTCTCTTGGTCTTTAGTGCTGAGGTTATCTTGCAAAGAGTGCCCACTGCTCAGACTAAGAGATCACCAGTTCTTTTAAGAGCTAATAGGTAAATAATTCATTAATTTAACTGTTAAATTTAAGATTCATTTAAAATTAGAGTGAAATTAAGGTTACAGCTGCTCTGTATTAGTCAAGTTATTTAGTCAGCTGCTTCGGAAGTACTGCGTTATATTCTTCTTGGTACTGCAACAAATTGAGATAAGTGTTTTGCAATGATAAGTAGCAGCAGAGTTTATGATGATAATGTGCATCCTACATACTTGGTGTTATTGTACATGTACTTAGTTCTGGTTTCAATGTTAGGAGTGATTTTGGTTGTGATAATTGTACAAAAAGGAAGTAAAAAAAGGAGAAGCAACTTAACTAGGAATAAAACTAAAAAAAGAAATTCAAAAAATTATGATGATAGAAAGCAAATGGAAGATTTCATAGATAAAAAAGATCAAACTCCAGAGCATACTATATAAGACAATGTAACAGGGTCAAAAGCAAATCAAGAATTGCATATAAAATCAGTAACAAGTATAAGATTGCTTCTGCAAAGGCCTATTCCAAGCAGTTTCATGCATTGAACCCAGGTTATATATTGCAAAAATGT